>NC_133650.1:35011164-35204826 GCF_009905375.1 Apium graveolens
AGCAGATTTAGATTATTTCCTTGACTGTTTGAACTTCTTTCCTAACTTCTCATTGTTTTTTTCAATCTGGTGTTGAAGTTTCCTGTAGAATTCAGATTCATCCTCATTTTTCTGATACAACATTCCTTGCATCTCCATGAGAGTTTCATTGCTTGAAATTTTTAGGTGATCTTCTAATCTGAAGAATCTTCTGGTGCATTTCTCATCTTTGAACTCCATCAACCAGTAAGGCCTCAAATGCACTCTACTTCCTGTGCATGGAATTGTTAGGATTCTTGGAGTGCATTTGGTCCTCTCCAGCTATTCCTTATCTCCTCAATTTTGTTCAGTACCATTTTCTTGGAAACTATGTTGAACCCAAAGTTCTTCTTGATTGAGGAGAAAATCTTCACCAAAACAGAATAACCTTCATTGAGAATCCTGTGAAGAGGCCAAGTCAGCTCTTTTCCACCCTTATACCTGAAGACCAATCTCTCTGGAAGGTGCTTGTAGGAATCAATAGCTCTTACTTCTTCCAGCTCATCCAGATAGAGATTTATATATGAGAATTCTTTGATGTCACAAATGAAGAGTTGATCTCCCTTGTTGATAGTTGATTTGGGTTTGGCCAATGATTTGGATTAAGTCTGACAGGATTGACCTTTTTGATTGCTCTTTTCTTTGTTTTCCATGTCTTGGGTAGGATTGGAATGTTTAGATCAAGAAGAGGTAGGCTTTCCCAATCTATAGGTTCATCCTTGGGAATTATGGTTTCACCATGGAAATTCATGTCAGGATAGACCTTGAATTCAGCCTGCTCCATTGTGGGTATGGTTGTTTGACTTGAGGTGGTAGATTGAGTTGGCATATATTCTTTCTTATCTTCATTGAAATCCAGCTTCCTCTTTGGTATGAGCTTGTATCTTATTTTCTTAATCTGCTTTGTTCTACTTGTTTTTCTTCAATATATGTTTCAGCTGTCGCAGTGGGCATTTCAGAATCTGTGGTTGCAAGCTTCTTAGCTTGGTTCTTGGCATCTAAAATAGCTTACTTTTGTTGTTATTTGAGCCTCACCTTTTCTTCTTTCTTAGCCTCTGCAAACTATGGATGTCCAGCCACCACACAGATTAATTTGCCATTCCTTTAGATTTTAGCAATTCTTTTCTATAGTATTGAGTCTTTGGAATCTTTGAAGAAAGTAATAGACCTTCCAAGCAGATTCTTCTCATCAGGCTTGGGAGTTTTATAGACTAGGTCCAATGGATTTTTGTCTGAGTTCTTTGGATAAGTTCTCTTTGGCTGAAAATCACATTGGCCTTTGTAGATTTGATTTTTGAGGGTTGACCCCTTTTCATGTTCCCTAAGCTCATGTCATTGGCTGAAATTGGTCTCAACTGAGAGAAATGAGAAAAGGCTTTATCTTGTTTCTCAATTGGACCAAATTTCTTCTTGATGTTCTCATCAAGCTTCTTCCATTTTTCCTTCAGCTCTAGCTCAGCTGCTGCTATCTTGATCAAATCGATGTTGTCAAGCATTTGTGGCTTTGTGAAGGAAATTGCTGGAACTATTACCTTGCTCACATTTATGTTGAACACTTTCTCCTCCTCACTAGCTGACTCTCCCTGGCTAACTGGAATGATAGAGTCTTTCTCCCCCTTTTTGTTAGCATCAAGTTGAGTAGAGTTTGAGGTTTGTGCAGCCACCAACTTTTAAAGAAGCAGAGTTTATTGAGCTTGATGGAGTTGGATTTGAGTAATAGAGGTTTTTAGAGTCTTTAGCCTGGTGTCAAAAGAATCCACCTTGCTACTGACATCAGAATTCTTCCTGAGTTGCCTTGTGATATCTAACATTGTAGTGGCAGGAAGCATAGACTACAATCTTTCTAAGATGTCCTTTTTGAGTTGTCCAATCTCTGTCTTGATCTCAGACACATCTTGATATTTCTTTAGAGATTAGTTTTTATGAAATTGAAGAGACTCAAGGTGTTTTTGAAGAAAACTCTTGCTGTTGGCATCTGTAGTAGCTTGCAGAGCTGTCTAAGTCTGGTGGATTATGTTGAAGGGAGTTAATTTGAAGTGGTGCTCACTGCATTCTTTGCTAAATATCCATGATGGAGTGTTTGTACTGGAGCTTGGGCCTGCTTCTCCCCCTATGGTCATCAAATCTCCTTTATCATATTCACCATCATCCCCAAAACTGTCTTCAGAACTACCAGTTGGATATTAAAAATCTTCACCAGCTGTGGAGGGCATGGCAGTGATTGCATCTTTGGCCCTTTGTATTAAAGAAGTTGTGTTCACCAAGTTTAGAATTCTCTCAGCAGCCTCATTGTCCTGTTCAGCCAAAACTTGATAAGTTGGAACAGGGTGAGTAAATGCCTCAGCTTCATAAGAAACAGAGTCTAAGAGAGTTTAATAATCTTGCTGAAATAGCTGTTTCTTTTCAGCCTCATTGACATCTCTTAACTCACTAACAATAAGCTATTCCCATTCTTCAGTACTTATTTTTCTCTCATTTTCTCTATTTTCTTGCATCAAGGGCTCCCCTTGGCTTCCCACCCTCACACCCTGGCCTTCACCATCTAGGGTGGGACTCCACTCACTCACTTTTTCCAAGATGGAAGAAATAGCTTGCATAGGTTCACTCTTTTCCTCTCCTTTTTCCTGAGAGCAACCCAGCCTCTCACTCTGTTCACTCCCTTCCCTAAATCCTAGGAGTTAATGTATAACTACTAAATCATCTGTACTTGTAACAATAGTTGAGATTTCAAGTGGTGCACTAATAGTCAACGGATGAGAAACATCCGTCAAAGTAGTAGTTGAGAGTTTCAATAGATGACTGCTGTTAAGCACATCCGTCGAGAAATAATCACTGGTCAATGGATGAACAATATCCGTCGAGATAGTAGAAATGACAGAGTTTGGAGTGGAAACTACTGTAGAATATGTGGTGATTGATTTAATATTTGGCACAAATTTCTCAGTAGAATTAAAAAGAAATGGCAAGTGAGCCAACAAATCATCTAAAAGATGATGCTCATTTGCTGTAGATTTTGGCTTCTCCATGAGAGTTAAAGATGGAGAATCAGGAATTCATGTTTGAATCATGTCCACATCCAAAGAATTTGTGGATTAGTTTTGTGTGTGTGGTGCTTCTATGATTAAAGATTTTGACGGTGACTCCACATTTATAGGAGCCACATCAACCTGACTTTGAGAAGGTGCTGTAACTGAGTCTTTGACTGCAGTTTGCACAGTGTGTGCACCCTATGTGTCCCAAAGGGTTTTAGATTTCTTCTTTCTAGTGTAAGTTTGGGGTGAGTCCGTGTCTCTAATCCTCTTATCCCATGCTTTTGGCTGAGAGCTTTGTTCAATAGTCATATCTTTTTGGGAGGATGCAACTAGTAATGAGCTAGAATCCTTTTTAAGCACGATAGTTTGTTGGGAAACTGTAGTGTGGCTAGGCTTGGTTACACACACCTCTCCCTCCTTATTCTTAGGGTTTATTTTTTGTTCACCCTGTCCCTCACCAGACTTACTATCCTTCGCACTCCCTCTTTGGTTTTGGTAGTTTTTGAAACTAGTCCCTTTTAAGAGGAACTAGAGTGGGGTCTTTGAGACTTGGTTTTGGAAACTTTTGTTTTAGTGGCTTGGGTAGGCACCTATTTGGTCAATGTCACAGATGCGATAACCACAGTTGTCTACAAAGAAATCGGTGGTAGAAAAGTAACAGGGACAGAGGTATTTACCTCACTTACCTGAGGCCCCTCCATGATTGGCAAGTAGACTAGAGGAACCCCACTGAGGTTGTTTACCCTGTTCAAATCAGCAATAAGCCTTCTTTCTTGAACCCAAAAATCGTGCTTGTTGGATGAGTTCTCAATGTTAAGATCTTCAGAAACAAAATTAGCTAGCAACATAAAGAATCTAGCATAATATATGTTCTTAGACCTTTTCTTAATGTCTCCTAGCTTAAAACCTAATTCATATAGGACAGACTTACTGAAGTTATGGTACTTGTCACTAAGCAACATATATAGCATGTTAACAAGTGAGTAAGTCACAGCAACAAAGTTACTAATTTTTCCAGAAAACACGTTAATAAAAGAGTCATAAAGAAAGCTCCACTCCTTTCTAAGACCTTTTCTTATAACCTCACCTAGCTTAGTAGGGTCAAAAGAATAACCCATAGAAATAAGCATTGAGCTTACATCTGTGTCAGTGTGTGGAACTAGTGTATTATTCTTAGGCAATTGAAAATAAGCACGAATTATATCATTGTTTATGCAGTAATTTTTACCTTTAAGAGAGAAGGTAATTGTTTTGTTCTTTGAGTTAAAAACAGCAGTGGTCCATACCTCCCTAACCACTTCACATATGACAGGAGACTCTAGCATATCATATTTCAGTTTCCAACTTCGAATGAAATCCATCATTTTGTGGTAATCTTCAGAAGTTGCAATCTTCTTGTTCACCAGTGCGACGAAGTTATTCTTTTCATAAACAAACCCATTTTGGGACATGATCTTGACTACTGGTGCCATTGCTGAGAATAAGAGTAATTGCAGAGAAGAAAGCTTTTGCATTGGAGACGAAAGAGTTAGAGAAATTGCTTGAGAAAGATAAAAGTAAAAATAAAAAATGAAATTAGCTTTTATACAATCTCAAAAATAAATGATTAAAAAATAAAAGAGAAAATAAAGTAACCAATCAAATTAGCCCAAAATAGCAGTTTAAAAATAAAGAAAACTGTCAAAATTCTAATGATTATCCATCGAAGTATACTTACAGGCTGTAAGTAAACTCGACGGATAATGCCTAGAATTAATGGCTTGGATTGAGAACAATTCGACGGATCAGGATTAAAAGTACCCAAAATAATATTCGATATTTCAACGGATGATACAATGAAATTCAACGAATATTCATTTTCAATGGATAATGAACATTCATCGAGATGTAAATTCTGACTTAGCCAAAATTTCATCTTTGACAGGAAATATCAAATTTTACTCTGGCTGCATTTGAATTTGCTTAAACATCAAAACAGGTTAAGAGTAATTAAGCATACCTAACTCACTTACCAACCTAGTAAAGGTGGATTCATTAAGTGGATTGGTAAAGATATCTGCAAGTTGCTTCTCACTTGGAACAAAATGAAGTTCCACAGTACCATTCATAGTATGCTCTCTAATGAAGTGGTACTTGATGTCAATGTGCTTGGTCCTTGAATGCTGTACTGGATTTTTAGTAATTGCAATAGCACTTGTGTTATAACAGAAAATATGAGTCTTATTCACCTGTAGACCATAGTCCAACACTTGATTTTTCATCCAAAAATTCTGTGCACAATAACTACCAGCATCAATACATTTAGCCTCAGCTATAGAAGTAGAGACTAAATTTTGCTTTTTACTGAACAAGGATACTAGCTTATTTCCTAGAAATTGACACGTTCCTTAGTACTTTTTCTATCAATCTTACAACCTACATAATCTACATCTGAATAACCAGTTAGATCAAAACCAAAATCTCTAGAATACCAAATGCCAAGTTTTGGTGTTTCTTTGAGATATTTGAAAATTTTCTTAATAGCTACTAAATGAAATTCTCTAGGAGCAGCCTGAAATCTAGCACAAAGAAAAGTAGCAAACATTATATCTGGCCTACTAGCTGTTAAATATAAAAGTGAGCAAACCATGCCTCTATAGCTTGAAATATCCACATACTTTTCAGTAGTGTTTAATTCAAGTTTAGTTGCAGTAGCCATGGGAGTTTTTGCAGATGTGCAATCCATTAAGTCAAACTTCTTTAAAAGATCATAAATATATTTGGTTTGACTAATGAATATTCTATCACTGACTTGCTTAACTTGTGTTACGGATCAAAAACTAAGGTATAATAATTGCTGTATTTATTACTAGGGAACATGAGCTTCGAGGCTCGATTTGACTGCTCTTGTGTTTCGTGACTCGATCTGCCTTAACAAGATGCCTATGTACCTTGCTGTATGCCAATGATCAAGTTAAAAAATATAGTTCTGTCCTGTGGGGTAAGGCCCCTTATATAGACGTAGGGAGTCCTTGAATTGGACTTGGGTTAGGAGACTTGGTGGGCAAGTCTCAGAATTAGAATAGACTTTAGAGTCCTAAGAAGTAGGAAGCTGATTCCTTATCCCACGAGGTTCCTTGAAGGTCAATCTACAATGATTTATTTCCCCACCAGGACTCATCTTGTCAGCTGACTTATCCCTTATTAATTAATTACGAAATTAATTAACATTCAGTGTTTTGGGCCCCTCAAATAGGCCTGACTTTCAGCCCAATTCTGATATAACTAATGCAACATTAAGTACATACTCAAGCCTTATTTTATTCACTATCATTTTTCCCCCAACTTCGGGGAAACCGTGAAAAGGATTTGCAGAAGTTAAGCAAATTCGTTCCCCTACAGGGTATCGTTTTTGCGTAAAGTGTGGAGCGACCTACACATTTATAACGATTTGCCTTTATTCCAATTATTTTAAGAGTTAATTTAATTTCCAGGAATTTTCTCTTAATTCTGGTATTTTTCCTTAATTTCCAGGAATTTTCCCTTAATTCTGGGATTTTTTTTCTAATTTCCAAGAAATTTCCCTTAATTCTGGGAATTTTTCCCTTAATTTTGGGATTTTTTCCTTAATTTCCAGGAATTTTCCCTTAATTCTGGGATTTTTTTTCCTAATTTCCAGGAATTTTCCCTTAATTCTGGGATTTTTTCCTTAATTTCCAGGAATTTTCCCTTAATTCTGGGATTTTTTCCTAATTTCCAGGAATTTTCCCTTAATTCTGGGATTTTTCCTAATTTTCTAGAATTTTCCCTTAATTCTGGGATTTTTCCCTTAAATTTCCCGAATTTTCCCTTAATTCTAGGATTGTTTCCTTAATTTTCTAGAATTTCCTTAATTTTCCAAAAATATTCATATTTTTCGGAAAATTTCTTAAGAATTTCCTAAATTTCTGCAATTTTTCAGGATTTTTTTCCTTTTTTTTTCTTTTTTTATATACTGTTCGACCAGGAATCCTGTTCGACCCGGATCCTGGTCGAATTACACCCCACATAGCCCAGGTCGAAGCCTTTTCGAGCAGAAACCTTTCGAGCAAGATCCTGATCGAATTTCGATCAGGATTATATATATATTAAATATCCATTTTTCTTCGACCAGGAATCCTTATTCGACCAGGATCCTGGTCGAATTAATATTGAGTATACCCAAGTCGAAGCTATTTCGGGCAGGATCTTGGGCTACTTCCTGGTCGACAAATTCCTTTAGGGTTAAGTTTTTCGATCAGAATCCTAACCCTTTTGGTTAGGAATTATGCTTTTGACCGAATTAACCCTTCTTTCTAGCCTTGGTCGAAGGCATTTTCGACCTCATGCATTCAGATAGAAATTCAATAAGAATCCTGATCGAATTGGGTCAGGATTTTTATTATCATATATAATTATTTTATTTTTGGCCCATCCCTTTTTTGGGCTTTTTCTTTGGCCTTCATTTTGGGCTTCCTTGGGCCCATGCTTTTTCAACTAGATTTTTTCTTAGCGGAACAAGCCTTCATTTTACAGGGCCTTTAATTTCAAACATTTGACCCTTATCTGGGCTTAAGTTGGGCACTTTGCATTGATCATGGGCCCGAAATTTGGGCTTGATCCATTCCCAAGTTGAATTAAGATTTTGTTTTATTATATTTTTTAACCTGGGCCTTTTCATTGGGCTTCCATACTCCCAGAACCTGTAAGATTTGGGCTGGGCCTTCATTCTTAAGCCCAAATTCCAGAATTTTCAAGAATTTCTGAGGTTTTTTCAGGATTCTTCCAGAATTTCCAAAAATATTTATTTAATTTAAGTTTTTTACTTAAATTTTTCCAAGAATTCCCTATAACATTCCAAAATCTTCTTGTTTTTGGGCCCAAATGGGCTTTTTTAAGGCCCAACTTGCCTTCCTTTTGGATATATAAGGGTGAGATGGGAGTGTGATCTCCTCACACTTCTCATTTCACTTTTCACTTAACTCCTACTCTAATCTATCCTCCCCACTCTCAACACTCCTATTTTTAGAGTTTTCCGGCCAACTCCCTAGCCTTTTCCGGCCTTTTTCAGGTTTCAAAGCTTCATTCCTCCTCCACTAATGGTAGACAAGGGTGCTGAGAGAGTGGCCAAGATTGCCTCAGCTTCGAAACGAGGTAACGACATCGAAATACCCTCTTCTTACATGTCTTTATTAGATATGATTAACACGAGAGGGGGCGAGTACCCCTCTAATACACACCTTGATTCGTTTGATTATTGTAACACCTGGTATAATATAGATTTTAAAAAAATGAACGCACTTTATAATGTTCGTCCTCCCCTTAGGTTAGTTCCTGTTAACGGTGGTGATCGTACCTGCAACTGGAAACCAGAAACTCTTTTTATTTACACAGATGCCTTTAATGCTGGGCTTAGGTTTCCTTTTCATCCTTTCATTCCCCACCTTTTAGCAGATTTGCAAATTAACCCCTGTCAGCTTCCTCCAAACGCCTGGAGGAACATTTTATGTTTCATGGTTTATTGTCTTAGGGGAGGTTTTCCTTTATCAGTAGCAGTATTAGGAAAATCTTCCAGTGTTATAACAGTTCTTCGAGTATATGTGGTTGGGTCTACATTAAACAAAAGCCCAAGTGTAAGAATATTTTTAATAGTGCCTCCATTCCCGACAATAACCAACATTGGAGGAGTAGTTTTGTCGGGTTAAGGTGGGAGAATGGGGACTGGGGCACCCTCTTCAGATCTTCCTTCAGGAAGGTTAGCGATGATAGCCTCAAGTCCATTCACCTAACCCCAAGGAAACTATCATTTACGATGAGCTCACTCAGGATGATGGTGCCACTATCAGCTGGACTCTTTTAGAGGAGTTTTTCCTTATTCATGTGGAGTTATCCTCAGTTTCTCAACAGGGTATTTTTCTTCCCTTCTCGTTTTTATTTTCTTCCATGCATTATTAACACCACTTATTTTTCTCTCATTTTTGCAGCTGCTAAGGAAATTAATGAGGATAATGTGCCTGTTGTCGAGGAGATCGCGAGGATGAAGAAGGCTCGCCTTGCAAGTCTGGACACCCGAGGAAAGGCTACAGAGCATAGCTTCCTAAGGAAGCACAAGGAGCCCATGGTGGAGGTTCCTGCTGAGGGAGTTGAAGCCCACAGTGCCCCTATCTCTGTTGTTGCTCCTGTCTCTGCTGCTACGGGCGCTTTTCAGCCTATTTGGGGATTCCGTCGAGGGGATACCGTGGTTGGATCCACAAAGCACACCTGGGATTGGTCTTACCACGGTGTAACCCCCAAGGACTTCACAGATGTGGTAGCTACTCCCGACCTGGAGAGGATAAAGCTCATGGGAGCTCAGTCCTTGGCCTCAGTACGACTCTTTCTTATAATTTTACTCTCTTTTTACTTGTAACATTCACTTGCCTTATATCTTTGTTTATCATTTCGCTTCAGTCTAACGCCTACTTCCAAGGCGCTGTGAGGCAAGCTGAATCATGGAAGAGGGCTTCGGACAAAGCTGACAATGCCCTCAGGAAGCGGCAGAGGAAATACGCTGCTTTGGGGAGAGAGTTGAAGCGTAAGGAGGAGGAGCTCAGAGAGTCCAACGCTGAGCTGGTTGTGCTAAGAGCCGAGAAGGACAAGGCGATTGAAAACTACCTGGACTCGGAGGAGTTTATTAGGTCACACACACTGCAGAAGGGGGTTGAATACAATGTTTACTACAATCAAATCGAATATAAGAAGTCAAGTAACAAAACACAGATTTTATTTAACACAATAAACTCTATTACAAAGAACTGTTCTCTCTCAGTGATGAACAAATTATCATGAGAGCTGCTAGGGTTACAATGAATAATAATAAGATAACACATATAGTGTAAACCCTATGTCTGTGTTTATATACTACACAGTTACAAGATAATCTTCTAATTGATATCGAATATAATTCTGCTTCCTAATATATATCAATCAGTTATCTTTTCTTCCAAGTATTCTATTCCTTATCTAATTTTTCTTCTTCATGCATATCTCTTCTTGTTTCAGTCTCGATCTTCTTTCCTTTCAATCAGCCGCCTTCCTTATCTGAAAGTCTCCTTAAGTCCTGATATTATCTCCTGATAAATATCTCCTGATAACTTAAGTTCTAACAACTTAAGTTCTGATATCTTAAGTCTCGACTTCAGTATAAGTACTGATTTCCAGTTAAGTCCTGATTTGTCCTGTTAAGTAAGATCTGAAAACTAAACACAAATCATATTAGACATGACATCACAAATATATCTAATAATCTCCCCCAACTTGTAAATTAGCATAATATACAAGTTTAACAGATATTTGATGATGTTAAAAACATTAAGTACAAATGCATGAGAATTTGACTAGATAACTACAACTTAAAGTCATTGTAGCTCTACCATCCTTAAAGTTTGATTTCAGCTTCAGTCTGTATACACTTCAGAATTTAAGCAGTTGTAGATCTTTGACTTGGCTTCAATTTCTGATCTCTTTGATATCAGGAGTTGTTCTGAGATAGTTCTTCAACAAACATCTCTCATCATATTCAAGTTCATTGATCATTCTCCTTTTAGCATTCTTCAGTTCAACTGTATCTTCACCAGTTTGAAAGATAGCAGCCCTGAGATCATTTATTTTAGCTTTCCTTATCTCCTGATCTAGTCTAATGATATAGGCTTTATTAGACTCTGGATTGAATTTAAGTCCCTTAATACCAGAAAATATAGTGATGATTTAGAAGTATTAGGCTTCATTTCAACAATTTCTCCACTATGAGATCTGTACTTAGGACAGTATGGGCTGTCAGACTTTATAGAGTAAAGCGTCTTCTGTCTTTGAATACTTGATTTTAAACACCCTGCATCACCATCTGTTGATCTGTTTTTCACTTGTAGCAAAAATAGAACATGTTCCAGTTCTTCAAAATACTTCAATGAAATAGCATTCTCCCTGATCTGGAATACCCTCCCATCTGTCATAAAGTATAACATGATGTCTTCTTTCAAAACAGAATGGTAAACCATTTGTATAGATTCAAGTTGATTTAATCTCTCAGGAGTTGCTCCTACACCTGGTTCACTTAAGGAAGTTGGATCATTGGTAGTATTGTGTACTCTCTTCTCTTTAGAACTACCCAATCATGATTTGTCTCTTGCCTCCTTTCCTGTAACAACTCTTGCTTCAAAACCACTTGATGTAGTCTTCAAAGGTTGAGTCTGTTGAGCTTTAGTGAATCCTAGTAGTAGCATCTTTGTAGGTTTAACATGAGCAATGTCAGAGGTTTCCTTTTCCTTATCTTCTGATATCAAGCCAACTTGAGCTATGTCAGAGGTTGCTTGCTTCACTGTTATATCATAACTTACTACATCTTGACTCTGAACAACTTGAGCCATGCCAGAGGTTGGTTGAGAAATCTCTTTTTCATCAGAGTAAGACTAGCATCTTCTTCATCAATTATTTCTTCATCCATGACTGGCACATATACCTTTACAGGTTCATCAATTTTTTCTTTGCCTTTGGATCTTGGATCTACCCCCACTTGTGATTTGGCTTTGGTTGCCTCAAAAATTGACGTTTCTTTTATCACAATGCCCTTAGGCTTTGGTGGTTTGTTTTTAACAACAGAAGCTTTAGACTTGAAGTTGACTTTTTCTGCTTTATGTCTAGCTTCTTCTTCCTTTAGACTTTCAAAGTCCATTCCTAGATTTTCTTTAAGAAATAATCTCTTTGAAATTTCTTCATCAAGCTCCAGATGTCCAATAGAACTTATCCTTTTACCACTATCAGAACTTATTCTTCTCCCAGTATCAGAACTTGTTCTTTGTGTAGAAATTTCAGTTGTCTTTGATGAAGAACCTTTACCTTGACCATGACCTCTACCCATTCCAGAGTTTCCCTGGTCATCATTTCCATCATCTTTACCCTTCAATGATTGAGTATATTTGTATTTGGACTTAATTACTTTCTCCCCCTTTTTGGCATCAGCAGGTAAAAGAAGAGAGACAAGCAATTCCACTGAGGATTGGATCTCATTGAGTTGAGTTTGCTGAGAAGCTTGATTGTTTAGAATTTCAGAAATTTGATCTTGTTGCTTCTCCTGAGTCTTTTCAATATACCCAATTTGGTCAAAGGCTGGCTTGAAAAATCTGTTCTTTTCCAATTTTATATTCATATCTTGCTGGATCAGAGATTCTTGAATTTTATTCACCTTGTCATGAGTTATGAAGTGTTGACCTTGAAGGTGCCTAGTACTCATTGCAGTAACTCTCAGCTGTGCCTTGAAATCATCATTTATCAGCATTTCATCAGCTTTGGCAAGGTGCTCAGCAAGATTTTTTTAGTAGGAACAAAACTAATCGTGTTCCATTCCTTAGTCCACTCCTTTCCTCTAGGAGTTTCACTCCAAGGTACTGGTGCATCCTCTCTAACAAACTTCTTGATCAAATCAGCTTTACATGGAGCTTGTTAAGGTGCATGTCCTGATGGACCAGCTGCATCAGCATCTACATTTGCAGCAGCTTCACCAGTAAGTTCAACATTATTAGCATCAGAACTTACAGAGCCTGCAACATCATCATCCTCTGATAAAATAACAGTATGTGAGGCTATAGAGGCTTCAACATCATCCTCTAAGTTCTGATCTGCAACTAAGTTCTGATCAACATCCAAATGTTGATGCCCACCTAAAATCTGATTTTTATCAACCAGATTCAAAATTGGTGTTGTTGGAATATCTTCATTGAAATCAACATATAGAATTGGTGTTGTTGGTAGAGTGAGTTGAGTTGGTGGAGCTTCCAAGTACAGAACCTCAGGCACAATCAAGTTATGAATATCAATTTCAGCACTTGTACCTGGGTCTTCAGTATGTACTGGATCAATTACAGGAGACACAGGAGGTGTAGACACTTGCTCTGGAATATCCTCTTGCTCTTGAATAGGAGACTTTAGAGCTTGAGTAAAGTCTGATTCAGCCGTGGGAAGTAATTCAATGACTATTGGTTCTTCTGGGATCAGAGATTCCTGACCCCTTTCCTTAGCTGCTTCTTCCAGAATTTCTTTAGAGTGTGATGATACACTTACAGCTCTCCTGGCTCTTTTCTTTTTATGTCCCTTTACAGAATTGGAGACTTTGGGAGCTTCATCATCAGAATTTAACTTTCTAAACCTTTTGAGGGGCCTAGAACTCCCAATTTCAGTATCTTTCTAAGAAGAGATTTTCTCAGCTTCTACTACAAAAGGTTCTAATAATAGAACCTGTTCCTCATTGTCTGACTCATCTCTCAGAACTATTCTCCTTCTCTTCTGTTGAGTCTGAGGTACTATCTTAGTCCTCTTAGGTTTGGAAGATGAAGGCTTTATAGGATGTGCTGAATGTTGAGGTTGAGATGACTGTGTTAGTTTGAAATATGTCCTGATGGAGGGTTGAGTTGGTTGAGGTTGAGAAGTTTGAGGTTGGTGAGAGATGGTAGGTTCTGATGGCTATTGAGTTGGCTGTGATGTGTTGGTGGGTTGAACATCAGGGTAAACAGATGTGTATGTTTGTGGATCAGCATTTACCAAGATCTGTTTTACTAACTGAGGAATCTGTAAGGGTCTCTGCACTTGTTTCTTAATGTCAGCATTTAACAAATCATTAAAAGCCCTTTTTGCAAGCTTAAAGGGTGGAATTAAATCACTGGTAGGTTGGGGTTCATCAGCATAACATAAAGTATATATAAGCTGACATAATCTAGCAAAGTATACTACATTTCTATCCTCTGTCATCCTATCCCCTATGAAACCTAGCACAACACTTGCAAAATCAAAATGAGTTTGATGAATAAGGGCATGCCCGATTTGCTGACTCATGATGGGAATAGCATCAAAGTTGGAGCATTTATTGGCGAAGGCCTTAGTGATACAATCAAAGAAAAAGCTCCATTCCTTTTTGATATTTGCTCTTTTTAGTTGACCCATCTTTCCCAAACTTTTCTCATAGCCCAAACTGACCATAAGCTGCTGTAAGACATGATCCTCCACCGTTGAGAATGTGCAACCTTCATGTAAGTGGAGAGCTTTACGAACTGCTCCAGCAGTAACCACATGCTCGACATCTCCTAATGTGAAAATAATGCTTGGAGTACCAGTAGCACCACCATCATCAAAAAGCCCAGTTCTCCAAAATTTCAGCACTTGTTGGCTTGAAATAGTTTGAGGTTGGGTCAAGGCATACCCAATCTCACTATGAGCTAATAAATCTTGCACAAAGTGCAGATCTGATGGAGCTTTAGCCTTATTCAAGATTGCAGCATAGTTATTTGGTACAAATTTGGCTCCATCAACAATTAAATCCTTGGGCGCCATCAGAAATAAGTGAGAAATTAGTGTGCCTGTAAGGTGTTTGAGAAAATGTCTGTAAAGAAAACCGTCAGAAAATGTGAGAGAGAATAAGAAAAGAGAGAGAGTGAGTAGAATAAAAATAAAAATAAAAGATTTGAAAATCTTTTAGCTCTTTTACTTAGACACCCCACGTGACAGCAGTTAATGAGAAGTGGAACAGACCTTTACACCTGTCAGCCATGCAGCAGTTAAGGCAAAAGTTAATGGGCACGGTAAATAAGTAATAATTACATTGCACGTTCAGTTTAAAAAAAATTATTCCCACTAAACAAATGATTATTACTGCTTTATCTCACATAAACAAATATTCTGTAAAAATATGACCGTTCAAGTAATGACCAAAAAATAAACCAAGTAAATAAATACTGACACATCAGCATCAGAACTTGATTATTATCAGTATTTAAAAGTCATCAGAATATGGCTCCTTAACTCGAAAAGTGAATGTTTATTTCTGTAATTCTTCACACAAATACTGATATGAGTACATCAGAACTTAATCATCAGATCTTCCATCAGAACTTGTCCTCAGAATTTATGCAACTGACACTTAAACTTTTCATCTAAAACAACATTTATCACCACAATAATTTTCATCATTCATATGGAGTGTATGTGTGTGCAATAAGCTAAATATCAGACAAAGAGTAAAGTCTGATTCACTTCAGTACATCTTAGAAATACGATAAATCTAAGAACTTTGCTTAAAAACTGTCATTAGTCTGAAGCCTACTATAGAATGAGTTCATGCATGAGTCCACCTCAACTGTTTTGTGCTCATTTTATGCATCTTTTGAAATTCCTTTTTACAGTGGCTTCTCAGTGTAAGTGAGTCACAACTTCTTATCAGAATTTATGCTATTATCAGAGTATTTCTCCAGTAATCAGAGAATATGAAAAGTCACCAAGAAAATTTTAATTTGCTTTTCTAATGCATATTATTTAATACCAGCAATGCACTTGGGTCTTCTCTTCCACATATATTTTTCTCTAGATCTCAAAGGAGTACCTGATATTTCTTTTCTTTTCTTTTCTTTTTCTTTTGATAAGTGAGGCTTATCAGCACTTAGTACATCCATCAGATTTTCTAACATCATAACTTAACAAATAAGAAGCACTATTCTAGTTTTTAACTTAGTAATAAGATATACAAAGTAAACGTTAACCAAGCTCAATATCAGAATTTGCTTGTGTTAAAAGATTTCCACATAAACAATTACTCCAAACATAGGATTATTAGTATATTAAAGACTACTAGGTCAGCATCTAGCACAGTTATCCTCATTGGATCGAATAGTCACAGAAACATTCATATCACTATCAGAGTTCAGAAATTCATATCAGACAACAATCAGCACTTAGAAAATTTCAGTTTTAAGCACAAAATACACAAAGATAGTAATATCTGTAAATACTGATCATAAAGTCTGATGTATCAGAACATAAACTAAACAGATTTAGAAAAAGAACCTGAAATTATTCCAAGTTCATTTACCAATCTTGTAAAAGTAGCTTCACATAGTGGTTTTGTGAAGATATCTGCTAGTTATTGATCTGTTGGAACAAAATACAATTCCACTGTACCTTCATCCATATGTTCCCTTATGAAGTGGTACCTAATGATAATGTGTTTTATCATTGAGTGCTGAACTGGATTACCTGTCATAGCAATAGCACTTTGATTATCACAGTAAATAGGGATTTTAGAATATGTTAACCCATAATCCAGTAACTGATTCTTCATCCAAAGAATCTGTGCACAACAGCTTCCTGCATCAATGTATTCTGCTTCTGCAGTTTATGTGGAAATTGACTTTTGTTTCTTGCTAAACCAAGAAACCAATCTGCCTCCAAGAAATTGGCAGCTTCCACTTGTGCTTTTCCTGTCAATTTTGCATCCTGCAAAATCTGCATATGAGTAACCTATTAGCTTAAAGTCTGATTCTCTAGGATACCATAATCCTAGATCAGCTGTACCCTTAAGGTACTTGAAAATTCTTTTTACAGCTGTTAAGTGAGGTTCTCTTGGATCTGCTTGAAATCTTGCACAAAGACAGGTAGCATACATGATATCAGGTCTACTTGCAGTTAGATAGAGTAGTGAGCCAATCATACCTCTGTAATCAGTAATATCTACTGATGTATCAATATCCTTATCTAATTTTGTTGTAGTGGCCATAGGATTGGATTCACTTGAACAGTCTTGCAGTCCAAATTTCTTCAACAAATTTCTGGTGTACTTGGATTGACAAATAAAAGTTCCTTGTTCATTCTGCTTGACTTGAAGGCCCAGAAAATAACTAAGTTCTCCCATCATACTCATTTGATATCTTGACTGCATTAGCTTGGAAAACCTTTTACAAAGTCTGTCATTTGTAGAACCAAAAATGATATCATCAACATATATCTGCACAAAAAGTAAGTCATTTCCATGGTTGAGATAAAACAATGTTTTGTCAATAGTCCCTCTGTGAAATCCACTTTCCAGAAGAAACTGAGCTAATGTCTCATACCATGCTCTTGGAGCTTACTTAAGGCCATAAAGTGCTTTATGAAGTCTGTAGACATGATGAAGAAATTTTGAATCTATAAAACCTGGAGGTTGTTCAACATATACTTCTTCTTCTAATTCTCCTTTAAGAAAAACACTTTTTACATCCATTTAAAAGACTGTAAACTTTTTATGAGCAGCATAAGCTAAAAATATCCTTATGGCTTCCAATCTAGCAACTGGCGCAAATGTTTCATCATAATCAATTCCCTCCTGTTGAGAATATCCTTTTGCAACCAGCCTTGCTTTATTTCTTGTAATTATGCCATCACTGTCAGTTTTGTTTCTGAACACCCACTTCGTACCAACACAGATCTGTTCTTTGGTCTTGGCACCAGGGTCCAGACTTTATTTCTTTCAAATTCATTTAACTCTTCCTGCATTACTTGCACCCAATTACCATCTTGAAGAGCTTCTTCCACTTTCTTTGGTTCAGTCTGAGAAAGAAAAAAGTGATAGAGTCATTTATTTGGTGTTGCTGTTCTAGTTCTTATACCTGCTTCAGGATCTCCAAAAATTAAGTCAGGTGTATGTGCTTTAGTCCACTTCCTTGCAGATGGAGGATTATCTCTAGAACTGGATGCTCCCCCATGATCCATGCTGTCTCTATCATTATTTTCTGATGCTCCCCCTGAAACTATGCTCTCTGAGTTGGATCCTTCAAAATTTGGGTTTCCAGAATTATCAGAACTTGCCCCATCAGAACTTGATGAATCAGAACTTGAAGAGCCTGTTCTAGATTCTGATGCTTCTTGAGATGTGGTTGGATCTTCTATATGCTCCCCCTGCACAGGTGCATTTTCCTTTGGCATAGTCACCACAGTTTCAATAACATCAGAGTTTAACCCATCAGATTTTGCAGTATCAGGATTTAGACTGTCAGGATTTACAGAATCAGAATTTAAAACTTCATTCTCAAATCTCAGCTGATCATGATCATTGAAATCTTCAAGTCCAGTAATCTTCTTATCATCAAAAGAGACATTGATAGATTCCATGACAACCCTTGTTCTTAAATTGTAGACTCTGAAGGCTTTTGTTGAAAGTTGATATCCAACAAAAATTCCTTCATCAGCTTTTAGATCAAATTTGGATAGCTGTTCAGGATGAGTCTTAAGAACAAAACACTTGCATCCAAATATATGAAAGTACTTCAGATTTGGC
This sequence comes from Apium graveolens, assembly GCF_009905375.1. NCBI lineage: Eukaryota > Viridiplantae > Streptophyta > Magnoliopsida > Apiales > Apiaceae > Apium > Apium graveolens. The sequence goes on from NC_133650.1 coordinate 35,029,321, forward strand.
TTCTTTTTCTTCACCATCTCATATGGTATCTTTCCATGCTTGTTGATAAGTGTTGTATTCTGAGTAAAACAAGCAGTCTGCACAGCTTCAGCCCAAAAGTAGGTTGGTAACTTTGCTTCATCAAGCATAGTTCGTGCAGCTTCAATAAGAGTTCTATTCTTTCTTTCAACAACTCCATTTTGCTGTGCAGTTCCAGGAGTAGAAAATTCCTGCTTAATTTCTTGGTCTTTGCAGAACTCTTCCATGATCAAATTCTTGAACTCAGTGACATTATCACTTCTTATGATTTTCACAGAGTCTTTAATCAATTTATCCAGTTGTTTGACATGATCAATCAAGATAGATGCAGTTTCACTTTTTGTGTGCAAGAAATACACCCATGTGTATCTGGTGAACTCATCCACTATGACCATAACATATTTCTTCTTTGCAATAGACATGACATTCACTGGACCAAATAGATCAACATGTAGTAGGTGATAAGGCTCAAGAATTGAAGATTCAGTCTTGCTCTTGAATGAAGATTTTCTTTATTTTTCCTTTTAACATGAATCACAATGGCCATCAGGAGCAAATACTGATATTGGCAGTTCTCTCACAAGATCTTTCTTGACAAGTTCATTTATATTGTTAAAATTTAAATAAGAGAGTTTCTTGTGCCAATTCCAGCTTTCTTCAATTGATGCTCTATCTAACAAACCGATTGCAGAACCATCAGTACTTGTTGAAAGCTTGGCTTCATAAATGTTACCATGCCTATATCCTTTCAGAACAACTTTGCTTGTAGGTTTGCATACAACTTCACAGTGTTCTTCAAAGAAATCCACATGATAACCTCTCTCACAGATTTGACTAAGACTCAACAAATTGTGTTTAAGTCCTGAGACTAGAGCTACTTTTTCAATGATGAAATTCCCAAGATTGATATTGCCATATCCCAGAGTTTTTCCAATGTTGCCATCTCCATAAGAAACACCTGGGCCAGCTTTCTCCATAAAGTCTGATAGCAGGGCTTTATTTCCAGTCATATGTCCTGAACATCCACTTTCCAGAACTAGGATGTTTTTCCTGTTGCCCTATAATCACAAAGACCACTAATGATTAGTTTTAAGGACCTAGACTTGCTTGGATCCTTTAGCCTTATTAAGTTTGTTAACATTTGCAGCGGATTTAGCAACAAAATTTATGTTAACAGTTTTCTTATCAGAATTTGCAATATCAGACTTTGTATCAGAACTTACACTAGAAGGAATAATGCTAACTTTCTTTAAAGAAGGTTTTATTTGATAATAATCATAGTACAAACTATGATATTCCTTACAAGTATAAATGGAATGCCATAAACTACCACAATGAAAACAAGGATTTTGTGGCCTATATCTAACAGACTGACTCTTAACTCTTGATTTTGAAGGTAATGAGTTTATGTTCTTATTCTTCCTGCAAAACGAAGCCAGATGGTTAGAATTTCCATAGGTATAATATTTCTTTCTAGGAGCATTAGGAACAGGCTTATAATCATTACTTTTATTCACACCTATCTTTCCATTCCTATTTTTCCTAGGTGGCTTTACCTTGTTTACATTTTTAACATCTTTCAGCTTATGCTTAAGCTGCTTCTTTGTCATTAAGCCTATGTTAACTTCAGTTGGCTTATCCTGTTTTGGTTTGTCAGAAGTTAATTTCTCTTTAACTTCTGATTTATCAATATCAGACTTTACAGCTACAAACTTAACAGGATTTACCTTTGGCTTTTGTTTAACAGCTATAGGCTCAATTTCTACAGTTCCTTTATTATTCTTATCATCTCCATAACCTAAGCCCTCTTTCCAGTTTCCACTACTTAACAAATTCTGAGTTGTTCTGCCAAAGTTAGTCCAAGTCCTGATAATCTCTCTTTCCTTTTCTAACTCAGTTTTTAGAGATTCATTCATTTTAATAACTTCATCTCTAACATAGAAAGCATAATCTCTATCTTTCTGAGTTTGATGGAACATAACTAACTCTTTTTCTAAATAATCATTCCTCTTTTTATAAGCAAGATTTTCAGAAGTTAATCTTTCACATGTTAAAGTTTGATCTCTATAACTAATGAACATGGTTTTAAGATATCTTCTCAACTCAGTAATATCATCAGTATGATAAGCATAAGTTGTTTGAGGTACCTTTAACTCAGCAGCTTTAGAACTGCTATCAGCATTTGCCATCAAGGCATAGTTCACCTCACTTTCAGAATCTAAAGTGTCTGTCCAGCTTTTCTTCTTTGTGACAAGAGCCTTGCCTTTGTCACTTTTTCCTTTCTTTCAATCAGGAGATATGTGGCCTTTCTCACCACAGTTGTAGCATTTGACAATTGAGTAATCTCCTTTGTCAGATTTTCCTCCTTTGCCTTCAGATTTTCTGAAACCTTTCTTATCAGAACTTGCACCTTTCCTGGAAAACTTCTTTCCCCTTCTGAATTTCCTGTATGCAATTTTGTGATACCTTTCACCATAAGAGCACACAGCTTCATCATCTCTTCATCAGGGTCCATCTCAGATAGACTTTCAGTTTCTAAATCCTCATCACTATCAGGACTTGATGACTCAGTATCAGACTTTGTGATGAGAGCCTTTCCTTCACTTTTCTTTGAGATTGCCAGTTTAGGGGATTCCTTCTCATCCTTAAGAGCAACTGTTCTTGACTTTCTCCCATGCCTCTTGCTTCTTTGATCCATCTCAAGTTCATGAGTCTTGAGCATACCATAAATTTCATCAAGAATAGTTTCATCAAGAGCATAGTTGTCTCTTATAGTTGTGGCCTTCAAATCCCAACTTTCAGGAAGAGCTAAAAGGAATTTAAGATTAGTATCTTCAAGATCATATTCCTTATCCACCAGTGACAGATCATTCAAGAGTTTGACAAATCTATCATATAAACTAGTTAATGACTCATCAGGTTTTAAGTCAAATTGCTCATACTCTTGAGTGAGTATAGTCCTCCTTTTCTTTTTAATTGAATCAGTTTCCTGGCATCTTATCTCCAAGGCATCCCATATCTCCTTTGCAGTCTTGCAGTTAATTACCCTGTTTGACATTATATTATCAATGACACTGTGCAGCAAATGTCTTACCTTTGCATCCTTTGCAATAGATGAGATATCTTCAGCTGTATATTCACTTTTCTCCTTTGGTACAGTCTGTGATGGCTGATCTGCAACTATAATAGAGAGCTTGGTTGGCTTGTGTGGTCCTTCATTAATTCTGTCAAGGTATTCTGGATCTGTAGCTTCCAGAAACATAGACATCCTCACCTTCCATATGGGATACTCAGAGGGTTTCAGTATGGGAACCTAAATAGTCTCATATCAATTATGGATTTGAGTCTTTGTAGTTTCTTCAGTTTTGATGGGCTTGGTTGGAGTTTGTACTTCTTCAGACATGATTGTTTTTGGATCTTTACTGTATGTATGTTAACAAATTGCTTTGATACCACTTGTTAGGTCACACACATTGTAGAAGGGGGTTGAATACAGTGTTTACTACAATCAAATCGAATATAAGAACTCAAGTAACAAAACACAGATTTTATTTAACACAATAAACTCTATTACAAAAACTGTTCTCTCTCAGTGATGAACAAATTATCACGAGAGCTGCTAGGGTTACAATGAATAATAATCTCGATTAAGATAACACATATAGTGTAAACCCTATGTTTGTGTTTATATACTACACAGTTACAAGATAATCTTCTAATTGATATCGAATATAATTCTGCTTCCTAATATATATCAATCAGTTATCTTTTCTTCCAACTATTCTATTCCTTATAGAATTCTTCTTCTTCATGCATATCTCTTCTTGTTTCAGTCTTGATCTTCTTTCCTTTCAATCAGCCGCCTTCCTTATCTGAATGTCTCCTTAAGTCCTGATATTATCTCCTGATAAATATCTCCTGATAACTTAAGTTCTAACAACTTAAATTCTGATAACTTAAGTTCTGATATCTTAAGTCCTGACTTCAGTATAAGTACTGATTTCCAGTTAAGTCCTGATTTGTCCTGTTAAGTAAGATCTAAAAACTAAACACAAATCATATTAGACATTCACAAATATATCTAACAGAGTTTACCCAGTCTATGAGGGTGAGGGACGACTCGGTGTTCCCTGGGTTTTTTAGGACTGGCTGGGACACGACCCTTGGGACCATGAACGAGGCTTGCCCTGATATTAACCCAGCGGACTATGTCTTCCCTGATGACGAGGCTTTACTACAAAGGTTCCGCACCCGAGTGGTTGTCTCGGATCGTATCCCTCAAGACCCGTTTCTTCCTTCTCCCGAGTCATCCTCTAGGCCCGCTTTAGATGATAGCTCTTCCTCTTCCGGGACTACTGAGACTTCCAGCGAGAGCGGCGAAGATGATGATATGGATGCTGAGGGCACCTCTGCTTCTTAGAGCTTTTCTAGCCCTGCTTGGCTTATTTATTTTACTTTGTCTTTGAGACTTAATTTATCAGAATTTGTACTATTTATTTGAACCATTTTTATTTATCAAACTTTATGCTTTCATCTCGTGCACTTAGTTTACTTGCCTTGCCACAAGGATTTAAACATATTTCGAGAACTTTCTAAATTTCACAAACTGTTGGGATTCATCCCTTACACAAGTCTTAATAAACCTCAAAATAAAACTAAAACATGTAAATCCTACGTAAGGAAAGCTTCAAGGTGCTTTTCAACTTACTTGTCATCTTGATAAGTGAGAATCGTGCTCAACCAATTTACACATAGTAAATCTTCAGGTTTTGTGCATGCCAACTTCTTGGGACCTCAAAACCATCCATAGTCTCCAGCTTGTAGGTTCCTCTACCTTGAACACTTTTGACCTTGTACGGTCCTTCCCAATTTAGGGCAAGTTTCCCTTTCTGTCCAATACCAGAAGCTTCCACCTTCCTCAGGTTTAAGTCACCTTGCTTGAAGAACCTTTCCTTAACCCTTATGTTGTAGTAGAACGAAGCCTTTTTCTGATATTCCACTATCTTAGCATGTGCCTCATCTCGTACTTCATCAATTAGATCCAGGGCTAACCTTTGACCTTCTTCATTTTCCTCAGCATTAAAAGCTTGGATCCTAGAAGACGAATATGATATCTCTACAGGACTATCCGCTTTTGCCCCATATGCTAACATGAACCGAGTTGCTCCGGTCGTGACTCTACAAGTAGTCCTATAGGCCCATAGTATTGGGAGTATTTCATCCACCCATTTATTACTCAACTTCTCGATCCTCTTCTTTAGTCCATCCGGGATTATTCGATTTGCCACTTCCGCTTGCCTATTGGCTTACGGGTGAGCTATGGAGGTAAACCGTAACTCAATCTCATTCTCCTCACAATAATTCTTGAATTCCTCATTTTTGAACTGTGTTTCATTATCGGTAACCAGGATACGGGGAATTCCATATCGGCACAAGATATTTTCCCACAGGAATTGTGCAACCTGCTTAGTTGTGATTTTGGCCAAAGGCTTGGCTTCAATCCACTTAGTAAAATAATCAATGGCTACAATCAGGAACTTCCTTTGTGCCGTGGCCATGGGGAAAGGTTTAAGTATATCCATTCCCCACATGGAAAATGGGATGGGAGAGTTGATTGAAGTCAACATCTCGGGTGGTTGTCGAACAACATGTGTATGTTTCTGATAAAGATCAGATTTCTTCACATACTCTTTGGCATCGGCCATCATCTCTGGCCAATAGAAGCCTAAACGGGTTATCTTATGAGCCAGTGCTCTGCCCCCTAAGTGTTTCCCACAGATACCTTCATGTACTTCTTCAAGAGCCAAGTGTGCCTCGTCGGGCCTAAGACATCTTAAGTAGGGAACCACATAAGATCTTTTATACAGAATTCCATCTATCAAGGAGTATCTCAGTGCTCGAACAACCAACTTTCGTGCTTCAGTCACGTTATTTGGCAACCAACCAGTATGAATATGGGCCTTAATAGGATCTATCCATGACGTCCCCAGCCCTATAGGAGCTACGAGCTTAACATCAATGCTTCACGTCTTCAAAATGCGGAAGTATACGCTTCCTGAACTTTCCTCTATCTCAGACGAAACAAACTTCGATAATGCATCTGCCTTAGCATTTTCCTCCCTCATGATGTGCTCAACATGGCACTCATCGAATTGAGTCATCACCGCTCTTACTAGGCGGACATACTTAGCCATCATATCATCCCTTGCCTCAAACTCTCCCTTTACCTGGGATATGACCAACTTCGAGTCTCTACAGACCTTCAAGTTCTTGACTCTTAGTATCCCTGGTAGGCCAAGGCCAGCTATCAGAGCTTCATATTCTGCCTCATTATTTATGGTTGGAAAGTCTAACTTCATAGCATATTCAATCGAGAACCCATCGGGGCTTTGTAAAACTAAACCTGCTCCACTTGAATTTGTTTTTGATGCTCTATCAAAATAGAGAACCCAATATTCCTTCTCTTTATCATCTTTTTCTTTATCCCCCTTATCAACTTCCTTGTCTTGAGGTATGGTATCTTCCTGCCCCCGACTTTTTGGTTGGGTATCGTACATTCCACCACGAAGTCAGCCAATTCCTGGGCTTTTATTGCCTATCGAGGCTTATACTTGATGTCAAATTCTCCCCACTCCATTGCCCATTTGATCAGCCTCCCACTAGACTTGGGACTATGAATAATATTTCTCAGGGGCTGATTTGTTAGCACCTCAATTTGATGAGCCTGAAAGTAAGGACATAACTTTCTTGAAGCCATTACTAAGGCTAAAGCAAACTTCTCAATAGTTGAATAATTCAACTCAGCTCCATGCAGAATTTTGCTGACATAGTACACGAGTTTTTGGATTTTAAGTTCCTCCTTAACTAATACAGCGCTCAATGCATTTTCTGAAACGGCCTAGTACAAGTATAAAACTTTATTCAAAGCTAGCTTGGCCAACAACGGGGCTTGGGCCATATATTTCTTTAATTCTTCGAATGCCTTCTGGCTTTCCTCACTCCATATAAAATCCTTAAGCTTCTTTAAGGACTTAAAGAATGACAAACACTTGTCCCTAGACTTGGAGATGAATCGCCCCAATGCAGCAACCCTTCCAGTGAGCTTTTGAACATCTTTGATATTTTTTGGTCGCTACATGTCCAGGATTACTTTTATTTTATCGGGATTGGCCTCGATTCCTCTCTTAGAGACCATCAATCCCAAAAACTTTCCAGATTGTAACGCCCCCAAATCCGGGGTCAGAGGATTTGGTCGTCACTATGACACCTCAATCCTATTTAACCTGTTTAATCAATATACAAATGCCAGCGGAAGATAATTATTATTTATGACCCCAAACTACTCCAAGATCTTTTAAGGTTATAGTTCTAGAAACAAGAATTCCAAATTCCATCAATAAATTTTTCACTTTCTTTTAAAACTCTTTTCAATAACTTCCAACTCAAAACTAAACCCAATAGTATAACTTTGAAATGAAGTATACTAGGCCCAAATAACATATACAACTATAATTTAATATAATATAAATAACTTTACACAATAAAACTTACACTAGATCGCAAACCCTGGACCAACCACCATCCAAGAGCATCTTCTTTGCTTCCTTGAATTACGCAGCTAAACAGCGCAAGCTAATCCTCACTAGAGGTTAAATTTGAAAACAGGAAAGTATGAGCGAAAGAAATGCTCAGCAAGATCATTATAGCGAATATAGGGTCGTTTTGATATAAAACCGACATCTGCATCAGCGCTGAACATTTAAAAATCATAATGGAAGAATAATAAGATTTTAGTTGAGGAATCCCATAATTGATTACTTAATTGTATTCAAAATCATTTTGATACTTTTGAGCGAAATGCTTCAGCAATACTTTGAATCTTGACGAGAATCAAAGTCGTAAAACAGTGTTTACGGAAATATCGTAAATAATAATAACAAGAAACAATGATTATGGATTGAATCATAAACTTTACTCAAAACCGAACTCTTCAATTTAATACTTATTTTGCTGTCATATCAAATTAGATATCAATACGAACTTTGATACTCACAACACCCATACTGAAGTCAACATCAATCATCTGTACTAATACCACCTTTGATATTTAAAAACAACATAAGTATCAGCATAAATCAGAATCTGAATCAAAACTGCATTTTACCTTTATCCAAAACAGAAACAGTTGATAAATCATTTATTCTATGAATATCAAAAATGATGTGATAATTTAGATTGGGATCATTCTCCGACGGATGTACTATCCCATGCTGATCAGCCCGTGTGATAGCACAAGGTCATGATTCATAGAAACATGACCCCGAAAACACGAGTACTCAAACAAAAGGCAATATACCTGCCTGTGGCAAAAATTATGTCATAATATTCCATATGGCACTTAGAAATAGCCCTCCGTTGGACCGTCCATCCCGGTCACTTACGCATTTATGATCCAATCTTAAAAACATTTTATTGAAAGGGGTCATAATACTCGACACCCTTATAAACTTTTATTCCCCCATTTACTTGGGTAGGAACTATCGCAACCAAATCATCTTTCTCAAAATCCAAAACATTTATAAATCCGATAGTTGGATAAGTAAAACACTTGACTATTCTGAACATATAATAGTAGAAGAGTACTTGCATAAACAGAATCATTTAATTCAGCGATATGTAAAACATTTATCTATTCCGAACTGAGAATAGGGAAAACAATACTTGCATAATGAGATTCAAAGTAAATATCACTTGAACAATAAGTGATCATATGGATACTTGCCTTTGGGTTTTAGCAGTTAGTCACACTCGCAATGACGCATCTATTCTGACATTCTGTCTCAAAATATCTCTATCCTTCTTTTCAACACTTTACTGATATGTTGCTCCTGCGATTGCTAGAAGCCAGACATCCCATATCATTCCATCTCATTCTTTATCCAACGTCTTGTCCCGATCAACTCGAGAGATCCGTATCTATAATTAAAAGATATAACTTTAATCACCTAAACGATAATCACTCGAAAAACTGCGCGTCAAAACCCTACTATCTACCCATACGATAGCCCACACATAAAGAAAATAGTCAAATACAAGACTTATGACCCACGTCCGCATGTAATTCATATAGCACGTAAACACATAACTCACGTATCACATAATTCATATCACATATGACTCGGTTCATCAAAAGGTTCGACTCGATATGTTTAAAACTAGAATCTTGTCAAAAATATGATTTATCGATCAATAATCGACTCAGAATGATTCGTAAAACAAGCGACCTTTCGAAACAAAAGGATTTGGGTCTCGAAAGTATTTTTAATGAAAGTGGAATATTTTTCTGAGTCTAGAGGTGTTCGTTCCATATTAAACGGACGAATGGTTTATTTATTATGAATAAAATAAGAATTAAATCAATTAATAATAATATTAATTGATTTTTAAATACCAAAATATAAATTTTAAAAGCTCAAAATAATTTTTAAATTAATATTTAGGAAAAATCAGAATCAAAAATGACTTTTCCATAATTTTTGGAATTAAAATAAAATTAATACAAATTATCTAAATAAACTGATTAATTATCAAAATAATTAATCAATTTAAATGAATAAAATTTTTGGATTTTTGAAATAATAAAAGAAATAACTTTTAGAATTTAAAACAATTAAGAAAATAATTATTAGAATTTAAAATAATAAATAAATGATTTTTGAAATTAATATAAATGATTTTCAAAAATAGAAATGATTTTTTTGATTTGTTTTAAACTCAGAATTCCAAAAACAGTTTATAAAAACTGGAATAAGGGTTCAGGAGGATTAAGCCGGGGTCGGGAAATAAAAGAAACGGGTCGAGACTGGGTTAGGGATGAACATCCCGGGTCAACCAAGAACCGGCCGGAAATCTGCAGATTCCGGTGCCGGTCGATTTACCGGCCTAGTTCCGGCCAACACCGACGGGGCTCTAATCGACGCCGCTGGATTTCGTTCTTCGCACAAACACGTTTATCATCAACCTAGCAACTGAGAACTGGCAATCACATCGAGCCATCATCCCGGAATCGTCGATTCCGGTCAACAGACTCCTTAAAAACCGGCAGTCGAGCAAAAATCCGGCAAAGTTCGATTTTGATCAATACCAAATCAAACGACAAGATTCTGGTGTCAAATCAAAGCTACAGATGCATACAATCAACTATTATTCATAACAAATACAAAAAACAATTCGCTTGTTCATAAATTCGGATTAAAACTTTCAATAAACTAGTTTTTTTAACTATACCAATCTGAAAATCAAACAACCTTATTTTGGACATCAATAGGTTCTAGACAACATCCTGAATCAATTTCAATCATCAAACAAACCGGAAAATTAACCATAACCAAATACCCAATTCGGACAAAATAATCGGAAAAACGAAATCACAACTTATTCTACCTTAGATTCTAGTTCTGGTACCAACAGATATGGCTAGTTGAGAGCTTCAAATCAGTATGTAGATCGCCCAAAACGGATCAAAAACGCTCTTGGAATCACAAGATAAAGATCAAGGATTGAATTTCACCCCCAAGAATTCTTTTATGATTCTTTTGTAAATTTTCAGGATAATTATAAAAAATAAATAAAATAAAATAAAAATAGTTATTTATACTTTACAGAAAAGAATACATTAAAATCAATTAAGGGTGTTTTTATCCCCTAATTAAAATAATTAGGCCCCAAAATAATAATTACGGGGAATAATTTTTAAAAGTGATAAAATATAAAATTTGTATCGAAATTTCCCAAAAAATTGCGAATAATGCAAAAATACAAAACTAAAGGGTATTTGAAATACAGATAATTCTTTAAAAATAAAAACACAAATTTTGTGAGCTTTAACGTCCCGGCGGGGTCCCCGTCCGTTTATTTTTGAAAAACAGAAACGATCCTTAAATTAACAAAAAAAACACGAACATACATTCAAATGCACATAAACGAGATAAAGTAAATACCTCGATAATGACGCAAATAAGCACTCGTCCAAATTACGGATCGATTCATTTAAAACACATAGCCAGTATCCCATTGAATCATATCGGATCCGAAAATAGATTACTTAGGCGCTAAGTAACTATAAAAATGATACATTTTAATACCAGATTTGGATAATTATCAAAACCAATCTTTTCATAAAATACCATATACGAAAATAATGAAAAAAATATCCCGTCTCTCAAGAATACAGGTTTTGTTGATTTATCGAAATGGTTATCGTACCGAAAATCTTGTGCCGGGCCGCGCACGGATCAAACCGTAATCCGGATTGAAAAAGTCAAAACATGGAAAATGTCCGGAATTACCAGATTAGGTTAGGAAGGAGTTTTCGGGAGAGTTTCGGGTTGTAAAAACGTAAAACGGTTGAAGTTGGACGATTCCCGGCTTTATAAAATAGTTTTATAATTGCTTAGAAAATAATTAATAATTCATAAATCATTATAAAATCATATAACACTCCAAAAATTATCAAAAAAATACCATAATTATCTATATTTTAATCTACACATATAATAATTAAAATACTCAAAGAATACCATATATAAACATTCAAAACATCAACTCCAATTACCAGATCATTCACTAAAATTCACATAAAATCACTTAAACAATTCTAAATAATTATAATAATAATATCTGAAAATATGGGGTATTACACAGATCCTACTCCGAAAGCACATTTTGTAGGATTTAACATCATCTTGTGGTATCTCAGGACCTCAAAAGCTTCCCTCAAATGGGTTATAAGATCAGTATTTACTAGACTATTGACTAACATGTCATCGACATAAACTTCCATGGTCTTGCCAATAAGATCCTTAAAAATCTTATTTACCAACCTTTGATAGGTGGCTCCTGCATTCTTGAGACCAAATGCCAAAACAAGATTTCAATAAACACCAAAGGCAGTGATGTATGATACCTTTGGGATATCATCCTTGTGCATCTTGAATTGATTGTATCATTAAACCCATCCATGAAACTCCGCATCTCATTTCCAGCAGTAGCATCTATCAAAGTATCTATCCTTGGCAATGGGAAACAGTCCTTAGGGCATGCGTCATTCAGATCAGTGAAGTCCACACACATCCTCCATTTTCCATTGGCCTTCTTTACCATCACAGGGTTTGCTTAACCATTCTGGAAATTGTATCTCAATGAAACCAACCTCTAAAAGTTTCTCTTCTTCCTGTTTTATAGCTTCTTGCCTTTCTGGAGCAAAACTTCTTTTCTTTTGTTTCACTGTCTTCCGACTCGGATCCACATTCAGCTTATGAGTAATCAGTTCTATAATAACTCGAATTTTTGAGACCTTGTAAAACGTAGAATAAACCTAGAATGCTATACTAAGAGAATAAAATCAATTGCAAGATATCACCCCATCTTCTTAGAAGCAACATAGCAAATCAACCAATCTAAGCAACAAAGAGGAGTATAAATACCCCCCTTGATGCTTCCATTCGGCCCTAATGAAAAAAGGGAAGAATTCAAATTCAAAACTCCAAGTTCTAGCTCTTGTAAAATCATCCAATTAATTCTCAAGCCTCCTATCAATTAAACTAAGGTAAGAAAATTCTATCATCTCTTTTTATCAAGGTTTGATGGGTGAAATAAATTCAAGAAACTCACTAGTGAATAGTGTGAATAGTAACCTCTCTTTGGTTTCTTGATTTCAATGGTGGTTTTAGGTTCTAAAAATCATACCAAGCACTTCCAAGCCTCCACCATACTCAAGAATGCATCTCAAGCTTTCAAGAAAGGTAAAAATCTTTGGCCCAACTTTATTTAAGATTCATTTTTAAGATCCATTTAGTATGTGGTAGAAAACCTAGTGTAATGAGTGTTATTGAGGAAATCTTGATGATTAAGTTAAGTAGATTTAAGGTTGGTTGTTGTTGCCTCAAGAACATTATGTTCTTGAGATGAGTTTGTGTGTTGATGATGATATGATGATTATTGGTGGTTGTGTTAAGAGTTAGGGCGTAAACGAAACCCCGATCATAAACGTAACTTCGTTAAAACCAACAAATCATAACTTTAAGTTTCTGCAGAAATTCCCGAAGTTTTAAACTGTAGTTTCTTGAAAAATAACCATTGATTATGATATACAATGTTATAAGGATCTTTTAGGCGCTTGAATCTCTTGATTCCGATTTACAGATCAAAAGTTATGACCGTTTTAGTAAAAGTGATTTACGCGACAAAAACTGCTACGTCTTACGAACTTTGAAAATATAAAGGATTGATTTAAAAGTGTTCATAAATCATGGAATTTTTACAGAGGGTAATATAGAGAGTTTCATAACTTCCATAAATTTTCAAGTTAAAATAACAATTTCTCAATTTTATAAAAATGTCGGAGCCGAGACCACGCGAGTAGAAACCGTAAGAATCCATAAGCGGAGCCGACGGCGATAATAAGAATGAACCTAAGATACTTAGGAAAAATGAAGTGACAATAATGTGAATATGACTTAAAGGAATAATAAGGGTAGTATAAGCTGAGAGGGTGCATAATAAGTAGCACATGAGTGCGAGTCGCCGTAAATTAGAACGGGACCTAACGAAATGAAATGTGTTTATGGTTATAGATTTCCGAGCGGAACCTAGAGCATCCTCCACCTCGAGATACCCAGGCAAGTTTACGAACCCAACTCCATTTTTACTGTTATGTTGTGAAAGGATTGTTTTACTATAATTGCAAAAATACCATGCTTGCCATGATACGTAGTTGTTGAAATTTTGCATAATGTAGCGATGTTGTACGATAAAGTATATATCGTGAAATGTTATTTCGATTTAAGCGTGACGTATTATATAAGACCGAGAGTCGGTCAGGATTTAAGATAAAACCCGGGAATCATTCCGGTGATATTATAGGACGGTTATAAGTCCATAGTAGTGAAAGAGATGTGTCCTAAGTCCAATCATGTATGATGATTTAGGAATAACTTTTATGTAATCTTTTTTGATTTCATTGATATTAATAAAAGACTTGTTTTGGTTTTATTGCGGGCTTTATCTATTTAAGTGTTTAAATAAGATATACCATAGTTTAGAGTAAAGCTTTTTATGGATTATGATTAGATCATAATAATGAGACCTAAACGATGATAACTCTAAACTTAAATATTTCCTGGTCGTAGGATTACTAACTGGTAATTAGTAATCCGCAAAGATCAGTACATACTATGCTTGCTTCATTATGAAGGATGTCTGTTCTCATAGACATTTGTGTGGTGACACTATAGCTAGTATGTAGGTGCTTATTATAGAATAAGTTCACTGAACATGACTCACACAGCTGAACAACTGATGGAGTTCACTCACGTGTCAACAGTTGTTCACATAGTGATAGTTGTATAAGTATCCTTAGACTTGAGGTCATCATAGTCATCTTGTGTATACTGAACTATGCTTTGGTTTAGTTCTTAGTCTCCACGGACAATTATAAGGGCTCTACTGGGTATAGGAATTTGTACACGAAGATAGTGTATGATCAATAAGGGATCTACCTCTTCCAGTGAAGGAAGAGAATGTCCAATGCTGATCCACTTATGCTAGTTCAGGAATCTCTGGCCAGAGTAATGAAATTAGAAAGGAGTTTCTAATTTACATTAAATAGAACTAAGCATAGTGAATGGGAAAGCAAGTGATTAAACCTACCGGCTTAATATTGAACCTACAGGGTCACACCATAAAAGAGAATGATTTAATGGTGGATGAATTAATTAATAATGGCTGGTAATTATTTATTTGTGAAATAAATAATTAATTAGCAGATTTAATAATTGATTAAATGGGATTTAATTAATTCTTAATATTATTAATTAAGAATTTAATTTTGGAAATTAAATCAAGTGAGAGAATTATTTTTCTAAAGTGATTAGAAAAGGTATTAATGATTAAAAGGTGTCTTAATTATTAGTTAATTGGTTAATAAGAATAATCAATTAAAGGGTTAATAATAATAATATTTTATGGAAAATTTTCAGCTGAAAATTTTGCCTATAAATATACTATTATAAACCCTATTTGCCTCAACCCAAATAATTAACCCTAATTCTAAAGTAGAACAAGAGGGAGGCAACTAATTCGCTCAACCTCTTCCTCCTCCATCACATTGTACTCTTGGTGGATACCAGTGGAGTGCTTCACACTTGAGGAGCAGCTGCTAGGAATTTCCGTTCATCGTTCTTGGATCGCTATTAAAGACCTCCATATTTCCATTAACGTAAAGCTTCTTAAGGTAAACATACTGAGCTACGAATTAAATATTATTTTTCTTATGGATCCTGCGGAGGGTTTCGTTTTTTTTAAGATTTAAATTTACATTTTCGTTGCGTTTATGTGCTAAAAACCCTTCGAGTAGTACGTTTTAAAGGGACTCATCGTCCACTTACGAAACATTAAAACACCTCGAACTTTTATTAAAACGATTTCCCAACGATCATATTCCCTCAACTATATTTTATTGTTCGAATTATAAATACTATATACTTATTCCTTATTATTGGAGTAGTATACTCCAACGATTATTTATTTCAAAACCGATTAATCACTATAGATTATTAATTATGGAGACACAAACTAGTTGAGGAATATTATTTTAAATATTCTTTTAAAGAGTAAACTCATTCGAGGTTTAATTATTTATCGATTATCATTTAATTAATTATTATTTATTAAAGGGTTTATTATTCATGTAAAAATCATAGATCCTGATTTAAAACATATTTTCTGATTTCGGAAAATCATTCGAGTAATTTCAGATCGTCGGAGAATATTATCCCGACTTATTTAATATTTTGAATATAGTTTCAAGGAGAAACTTTTCCCCCTTATTAATTATCTGTTGACAACGGTCAATTCACATCCTTAGTACTTCCTCCGAAATTCTCGGAAGTACGTATATACATATATATACACTTATATCTTAGCGTGATAAGTTGTTTCTATCAACAAGCAAAACGCTTGGGGAACTTCGATGTGGTTCGATTTCTCGAGATTGATAGAATTCTTTTAAAGGACAAGGGAGGGGTAAACTCTTGTACTATGTGTGCTAGATAGACTACCAAAGGTACCACAGGCGAAGGTACTCAGTGTACTCAGGAACTTGTGAAGTATGTGTATACCCGAAAATGGGACACGTAGCCCGAATGCGGCAAGGGTGATAACCGCGATACGAAGGTATCATCCTTCTACTAGTAGAAAAGGTTACTATTATCGTATTACGACTGATCATCGTATACGGTGGCTCCAACGAGTGTCCTAATTCTTCCAATTAAAATTGAGATGCAATACCATAACCCAACCCTAGGTGCTGGGATTACTATTAAGGTATTCGTAGGATATTAAAATCCCTTAAAGAATTATTTTCATAAGAAGGTGTGTATCACCAAGGAAAACTATTTTCCAATAAAACATATTTATCGTATATGATGTTATCATACAGTCATTTTCATACTGTATAATATTATGCTGAGTAGTATAGCTCACATTTGTTTTCTTAAATTGACACAACACAACAGTGAATCAAGATGCCTGCCATGAGAACCACAACCTGGAAACGGGTAGGAAATGGCCAGCTGTTCCGTAGATTGTTTGGTGTTGTACCACAGGTAGTCAGAATAAGCTGGATTAGTTTTCAGTTATTTATAGTTCGGCTTATTTATAAGTATGACTTATGTAAGGTAAGAAACAAGAAACGTATATTTGGCCGGTGGACTAGCCTTACCTAAAGGTCACTCTCCGATAAGATTAATTACTTTTGGGTTGTAATAAATATCACTTGATGGTTGACTATTACTCTAGTTATGATGGTTCATTTCCAAGACAATAACCTGTAAGTATGTGTGTGATAAGTGTGGGGTCGTGAAGCGTGAGTATTTATATACTGTAGTGTGAGTTGTGTGAGTTTAGATGGTGTGGCCTCCGAGACTCCTGACCCTAAGTTTTGGGGCGCCACAGAAATGGTATCAGAGCCTTAGGTTACCAAATATTGGAAACGATAGGACATAAAATACATAGACATAAGAATAATAAAATAATCAATTAGAGCTCAAGTCGAGTTTGTCGTCGGGCTATACGGGTAGTCTTGACAATTTTACCCTCAAAGAAATTTCAACTCTAAGTTAATAACACCTTGCCTATTGTGTCGGGTACCTGTGGAGCCTAGGAGGGAGGTTGATCCTGTTATGATGTCATGATTCCTGAGCGTAACCCTATTCATGAGCCAGAGAGCCCACCCATTGATGATTCAGATGATGACCCTACTGAGGATGTTCTAGAGGAGGAGACTAACCTTCATGTCCCCATAGCTAATGGCGTAGTATGGAGGGATGTAGAGATTGTTGGATTTTAATCATCACGGAAATATGGTAAAATAATTTTACATATATAAAATCCATATAATATGCATACAGATCGTAAATAAAATCGAGGGATAGATTTCTAACCTTTAAAAGCGATCCAAGAACAACGAGCAGAGATCCTTAGCAGCTACTCCTCAAGTGTGAAGCACTCCACCGGTATCCACCAAGAAAACGATGTAATGAAGGAGGAGGAGGTGGAGAGAATTAGGGTTTTGTAAATCTTTTGGGTTGAGGCAAAAATAGGGTTTATAATGGTATATTTATAGGCAAAATTTTCAGCTGAAAATTTCTCATAAAATATTATTATTATTAACCCTTTGTTATTCTCACTAATAATTAAAACACCTTTTAATTATTAATTCTTTTTCTAAATACTTTAGAAATAATTCTCTCTCTTGATTTAATTTCTAAAAATTAAATTCTTAATTAATAATATTAAGAACTTTTCTTAATTAATTTATACTTAATTGAATTTCATTTAATCAATTATTAAATTTGCAAATTAATTATTTATTTCATAAATAAATAACTATCAGCCATTATTAATTAATTCCTCCACCATTAAATCATTCTCTTTTATGGTGTGACCCTGTAGGTTTAATATTAAGCCGGTAGTAGAAATAAATAATAAAATTTTTTTATCATTATTTATATAAATTCTCTAATTCATTAAATATGATTAATTAATTAATCATATTTATTCTACATCGTGAGGGATACTTCTCAGCATATCGCGACTATCCGGATAATACGAATTCACTGCTTAGAATACCAAGAACCTATTTAGTGAGTAGTTACCGTAGAATCAATCCCTTCTACCCTGCAATGTTACGATTAAATACAAGGCATGAAACTTATGTCAAGCCTATCTTATTTAATCACTTGCTTTCCCATTCACTATGCTTAGTTCTATTTAATGTAAATTAGAAACTCCTTTCTAATTTCATTCACTCTGGCCAGAGATTCCTGAACTAGCATAAGTGGATCAGCATTGAACATTCTCTTCCTTCACTGGAAGGGGTAGATCCTTTATTGATCATACACTATCTTCGTGTACAAATTCCTATACCCAGTAGAGCCCTTATAATTGTCCCTGAAGACTAAGAACTAAACCAAAGCATAGTTCAGTGTACACAAGATGAGTATGATGACCTCAAGTCTAAGTATACTTGTACAACTATCACTATGTGAACAACTGCTAACACGTGAGTGAACTCCATCAGTTGTTCAGCTGTGTGAGTCATGTTCAGTGAACTTATTCTATAATAAGAACCTACATACTAGCTATAGTATCACCACACAAATGTCTATGAGAACAGGCATCCTTCATAATGAAGCAAGCATAGTATGTTCCAATCTTTGCGGATTATTAATTACCAGTTTGAAATCCTATGACCAGGAACTATTTGAGTTTAGAGTTATCATCTTTTAGGTCTCATTATTATGATCTCATCACAATCCATAAAAAGCTTTACTCTAAACTGTGGTACATCTTATTTAAACACTTAAAATAGATAGAGCCCACAATAAAAATAAAACAAGTCTTTTATTAATATTAATGAAATCAAAACAGATTACATAAAAGTTATTCCTAAATCCTCATACATGATTGGACTTAGGACATATCTCTTTCAATCTCCCACTTTTACTAATGCCAATCACTCTGGTATCTAATACCCATCTTATCTTTATGACGATCAAAGTGACTTTGAGAAAGTGGCTTTGTGAGTGGATCTGCTACGTTGTTATGTGTATCAACTCTCTCGATATTGACATCTCCTCTTTTAACAATCTCCCTAATTAGATGAAAGCGCCGCAGGACATGTTTAGAATTTTTATGACACCTAGGTTCCTTGGCTTGTGCTATTGCTGCATTGTTATCACAATACAACATAATAGGCTCTTCAACGCTAGGAACAACTCCCAACTCAGAAACAAATTTCCTCATTCAAACGGCTTCTTTTGCAGCCTCACTTGCAGCTATATATTCTGCTTCCGCTGTGGAGTCAGCCGTTGTAGACTGTTTGGAACTCTTCCAACTAATCACACCACCATTCAGAGTAAACACGTACCCTGACATGGATTTGCTATCACTTTCTGATTGAAAACTAGAGTCAGTATAACCCTCTATTTTCAACTCAAATTCACCACCAAAAACAAGAAAAATGTCATAAGTCCTTCGCAAGTACTTAAGGATGTTTTTCACTGCTTTCCAGTGGTCTTCACCAGGATTGGACTGATATCTGCTCCTCACACTAATTGAATAAGCAACATCAGGCCTAGTACACAACATCGTGTACATGATAGATCCTATTGCTGAAGCATAAGGAATCATACTCATACGCTCTCTTTCATCAGGTGTCTTAGGAGATATTTTCTCGGAAAGGGACACTCCATGGCTCATCGGTATGAGACCTCTTTTGGAGTTTTCCATGCTAAACCTTTTAAGCACTTTCTGGATGTATGTACCCTGGGTAAGACCTATCATTCTTCTAGATCTATCTCTGTAGATCTTCATACCGAGAATGTATGATGTTTCTCCTAAGTCCTTCATGGTGAAGTTCTTTGATAGCCATACTTTAACTGATTGCAGCATCGGTATATCATTTCCTATAAGAAGTATGTCATCCACATACAATACAAGAAATGTTACCGCGCTCCCACTAACCTTCTTGTAGACACATGATTCATCTATTTCTTTGATAAAACCAAACTCTTTGATTGTCTCATCAAAACGGATGTTCCATCTACGAGAAGCTTGCCTTAAACCATATATGGTTCGCAGCAGCTTACATACTAGGTGTTCATTTCCCTTGGAAAGAAAACCCTCTGGCTGTGTCATATACACTTCCTCCTCAAGTTCCCCATTGAGGAAAGCCATTTTCACATCCATTTGCCAGATCTCATAGTCGTAGTAAGCAGCAATCGCAAGCAAAATCCGAATTGATTTTAACAGGGCTACAGGCGAAAAAGTTTCATCAAAGTCAATCCCTTGCCTTTGTTTGAATCCTTTTGCCACGAGCCTGGCCTTATAGGTCTCCACCTGGCCATCTGCTCCAATCTTTCTTTTGTATACCCACTTGCACCCAATAGGCTTAACACCTTCAGGCGCCTCAACCAGAGTCCATACTTGGTTGGTATACATAGATTCCATTTCGGATTTCATGGCACTATGCCATTTCTCTGAGTCAACACTACTCATAGCCTCATTATACGTCACAGGGTCGTCATCATCAATGATTGACAACTCATTGCCATTCTCAATGACAAGGCCATAATACCTCTCAGGTTGGCGAGACACTCTCCCTGTCCTACGAATGAGCTGTTCCACAGAAGGTTGTTCAGTCTGAATAGGTGTTTCCACTTGATCCGTAGTAGTTTGTGCTTCTTGAACTTCATCAAGTTTAATTTTGCTCCAACTGTTTCCTTCAAGGATAAACTACTTTTCCAAGAAGGTAGCATGTCTGGAGACAAACACCCGATGATCGGTGTAAAAGTAATACCTTAAAGTCTCTTTAGGATATCCCACAAAATTATATTTTACGGATCGAGATTCCAGCTTATCTGGGTCAACTTTCTTGACATAAGCTGGACATCCCCAAATCTTAACGTGTTTAAGACTCGGTTTCCTTTCTTTTCATATCTCATATGGAGCTTGAGGAACAGATTTGGAAGGCACCTTATTCAGTAAATATGCTGAGGTTTCCAATGCATAACCCCATAGGAATACTGGAAGATTCGCATAGCTCATCATGGACCGAACCATGTCTAACAAAGTTCAATTTCTCCTTTCAGATACCCCATTCAACTGTGGAGTATATGGATGAGTCCACTGGGAGACTATACCATTTTCTTTGAGATAATCTAGAAACTCTCCATTCAAGTATTCACCACCTCGATCTGATCGAAGAGTTATAATACTATGTTTGGTTTGTTTCTCCACTTCATGTTTATATTCTTTGAACTTTTCAAAGGTTTCAGACTTGTGTTTTATCAAATACACATATCCGAATCTAGATCTATCATCTATGAAAGTAATGAAGTATGAAAATCCACCCATGGCTTGCGTAGACATTGGTCCACATACATCTGTGTGTACCAATCCTAGCAAATCTGCAGCCCTCTCTCCATATCCACTAAATAGAGATTTGGTTATTTTACCCAATAGACAAGACTCGCATGTAGGATATGATTCAAAATCAAAGGGGTCAAGTAACCCTTCCTTATGCAATGTCCGCAGTCTATTTTCACTAATATGACCTAGCCTACAGTGCCATAAATAGGTCAGATTTTCATCATCTCGTTTTCTTTTATTAGTTTGTTCAATCTGAAGTAAATCATGCTCTACGTCACATACATAGAGACCATTATTTAAAATACCACGTCCATAAAGAACATTATCTCTAAGAATAGAACATTCATTATTCTTAATAATAAATGAAAACCCATCCAAATCCAACATAGGAATAGAAACAATATTCCTCAAAATAGAGGGAACGTAATAACAATTATTCAAAATAATAGTCTTTCCCATAGGAATATGTAAACTAAATGATCCTACAGCTATGGCCGCAACCCTTGCTCCATTGCCCATACGTAGAATCACCTCATCTTTTTCAAGAGTCCTACTTTCCTTTAGTCCTTGCAACGAATTGCAAATATGAGAATCACAGGCGGTATCTAATACCCAAGTAGAAATTTGACGTAGTGACATATTAACTTTGATCATGAACATGCCAGAATCAGAAGCGGTAGTCTCACTACCCTTCCTCTTCTTCAATTCTGCAAGGTAAACCTTGCAGTTCCTCTTCCAGTGCCCCAACTTGTTACAGTGAAAACAAACAGCTAAATTAAGACCAGTCAACTTGTGAGCATCTAGTATGCTCCGGAGTGATAGTGTAGAAGACATAACGAATATAGTAAATCTTTAAATGATAAACACATAACAACACTTAGCAAATATTCAATTTCATTTCAAAACACTATATGAATCGGGTCTTTATTCATAAGTGTCTCCCACTAGTTTATCTAATTTATTCAACCCCCTAAGTGAAAATTAAGCATTCATAATGCTAGTGGGAATAGGGATCCTACATTCCATCACACAACCTCGGCTGTAGCACGAAACGTCATGTGATGTTCAATAGGCAGACAACTCTTGTTAATTACATCTTATGTTATTCCCTAATATAAATTTAGCCTCTTGAATAATTGATTCACGGCTGTGGCACGACAAACTCAATATTCTAAGTCAAGTCTAACCCAACATTTCGTACAATTGAATCAGTCTCCAACGGCCCACGGCTGTAGCACGTAACGACCTTTAGATTCTAATTCAATGTACACATCTCTATGTAATAGACAAGTATTTCTTATTTCGAAATCAAAGCCCTCGGCTATAGCATGAAACGACAATGATTTAAAAATAAGAACCACTTTCTATCATGTTGGAAGGCTATGACCGACACAAGCCCGTTGTGTCATTGGCCAATTACTACTTGATATTATTTAATTTTAGAGGGTTTATATTACGTTACAATCATAATCATATTATAAAGAGATTCTTCCTTTTAAAATTAAATATTTCAAATCAATAATCGATAATCAGATGATTCCCAGATCGGGTGGAGCATTGTCAAGAGGCGTCACTTAATAACCCTTTCTTACAGATAGAAATCTGTTGTTGACAGAATCATCCTTTCTCTCAATATTGAAAATTCATATTTAATTACGTGTTTCATAAACACAAGAATCTCATGATTGTATTCATAATATTATTGTTAAGGCAAGAAACGATTCCTATTCTAGATTTTCTAGAGCACGCCTTATATTGATTTAAGTTCACCTAAATCTATCATCGCATGGTAAACATAAGCATATATCTCATATATAAAAATAAATAAACGTATAGGTACGCATGTTAAATCATGTAGCATATTACTCTAAGCATTATACATCTCTATGTACCACATGAAGCATTTAAAAGGTAATTAAAACAATTAAAACATGCTTTAAAACACTTTCGGGAATATAAATAGTTCAAAACTTTTATATAAATTAAAATTTGATCACTCCATTAGATCCGTCTCGGAAAAAAGAATCCAACGATATATTGCACGCCCAAAACGGAGTTACGAAACTCCCATAAATCAAATTAAAATAAAACAGATGGGCTGTAACGCATTACAGGAACGCGTTACAAGCCCTGTAACGCATTCCGGTAATGCGTTACAACCCTTTTAAGCCATTAAAAGGTGTAACGCATTCCGTGAATGCGTCACAGGGTGTAACGCATTCTCGGAATGCGCGACACCCCTTCCCGCGTGCGCTGCAGCAGCCGCCGACTCTTCCCCCCCTTTTTTTATTAACTAAATCAACAGCCGCCGCACTGTTACACCGAACGTCGTGCCACCTTTAATGTCAGTACAGCAGGACACCAGTACTGTTCTTTTCTTTAATCAGCAGCAATCAAAAAAACATATATATACATAACAGATTATATATATATATATATATTTAATTACGAATTATAATTAAAACAACTTCATAAATTCATAACAATTAATCCATACATCATAAAATTATGAAAAAAATATTCAGACGATCTACAACACTTGTAGAACCCAGATCTACAGTCAAAATAATTCTGAGAAACAATTTCTAGTTAGTCATAATTAATCCATGATATAACTTGCAAAAATCATAATTAATTCATACAAGCACATAAAATTCTGAAATTTTTATCACAGATCTATATGCATACAACCTATGTTCTGATACAATTGTTGGATTTTAATCATCAAGGAAGCATGGTAAAACAATTTTACATATACAAAATCCATATAATATGCATACAAATCGTAAATAAAATCGAGGGATCGATTTCTAACCTATAAAAGCGATCCAAGAACAACGAGCGGAGATCCTTAGCAGCTGCTCCTCAAGTGTGAAGTACTCCACCGGTATCCACCAAGAAAACGATGTAATGAAGGAGGAGGAGGTGGAGAGAATTAGGGTTTTGTAAATCTTTTGAGTTGAGGCAAAAATAGGGTTTATAATGGTATATTTATAGGCAAAATTTTCAGCTAAAAATTTCTCATAAAATATTATTACTATTAACCCTTTATTATTCTCACTAATAATTAAAACACCTTTTAATTATTAATTCTCTTTCTAAACAATTTAGTAATAATTCTCTCTCTAGATTTAATTTCCAAAAATTAAATTCTTAATTAATAATATTAAGAACTTTTCTTAATTAATTTATAATCAATTAAATCTCATTTAATCAATTATTAAATCTGTTAATTAATTATTTATTTCACAAATAAATAATTACCAGCCATTATTAATTAATTCCTCCACCATTAAATCATTCTCTTTTATGGTGTGACCCTGTAGGTTCAATATTAAGCCGGTAGTAGAAATAAATAATAATAAAACTATTTTATCATTATTTATATAAATTCTCTAATTCATTAAATATGATTAATTAATTAATCATATTTATTCTACATCGTGAGGGATACTTCTCAGCATATCGCGACTATCCGGTTAATACGAATTCACTGCTTAGAATACCAATAACCTATTTAGTGAGTAGTTACCGTACAATCAATTCCTTCTACCCTACAATGTCACGATTAAATGCAAGGCATGGAACTTGTGTCAAGCCTATCTTATTTAATCATTTGCTTTCCCATTCACTATGCTTAGTTCTATTTAATGTAAATTAGAAACTCCTTTCTAATTTCATTCACTCTGGCCAGAGATTCCTGAACTAGCATAAGTGGATGAGCATTGAACATTCTCTTCCTTCACTGGAAGGGGTAGATCCTTTATTGATCATACACCATCTTCGTGTACAAATTCCTATACCCAGTAGAGCCCTTATAATTGTCCCTGGAGACTAAGAACTAAACCAAAGCATAGTTCAGTGTATACAAGATGACTATGATGACCTCAAATCTAAGGATACTTGTACAACTATTACTATGTGAACAACTGCTGACACGTGAGTGAACTCCATCAGTTGTTCAGCTGTGTGAGTCATGTTCAGTGAACTTATTCTATAATAAGCACCTACATACTAGCTATAATGTCACCACACAAATGTCTATGAGAACATACATCCTTCATAATGAAGCAAGCATAGTATGTACCGATCTTTGCGGATTATTAATTACCAGTTGGTAATTCTATGACCAGGAACTATTTGAGTTTAGAGTTATCATCTTTTAGGTCTCATTATTATGATCTCATCACAATCCATAAAAAGCTTTACTCTAAACTGTGGTATATCTTATTTAAACACTTAAAATAGATAGAGCCCGCAATAAAAACAAAACAAGTCTTTTATTAATATCAATGAAATCAAAACATATTACATAAAAGTTATTCCTAAATCCTCATACATGATTGGACGTAGGACATATCTCTTTCAGAGATGTACCCTCACCAGGCTATTCGCTCTACTTCACCACCCCCAGGGATCCAGAGCCCTATGCCCTATACTGATGATGATGATGAGGAGGCGATACATGAACAGTTCCACGAGGTTCATGACATATCCTCTAGCGACCCAGATTCACCTCTACCACCACCGACGACCATGCATGTAGCCGTACACGACTGGATATTGGGTCAGCTTAACGTTGAGATCACTGCGGCATCTGCTGGCATTACGGAGTTACGCCAGGCACTGACAGCTGAGAGAGCCACCCGACTAGGATACCCAGGAGATTTCAGAGCTGCTTCTCCAGCCATAGCCCGCAGAGAGATCGATGGGATCGAGCTCCGTACCGGGGTTCATATGAGGATGACAGCAGTGGGAGGATACATCCCGTTAGTTGATGCAGAGCTGATGATTGCAGGAGCGATGAGGAGGGTGCATGAACTCACTCGCAATGATAGTGACTGAGAGACTAGTGACTAGATATGGACCTTGAAGAAGGCTGGGTGACTTGTCACCAATTTTGATAGGATAGCTAGTAATAGATAGCGTTCCTAGCCCTTCAGGGTACACGGCTTATGTATTTTTATTTCAGTATTCAGGACTAGTAGTGATATATTGTAATCAGGCATGTATGAACTCAGCTAGTTGTTTCATCCCCAAGATATAGGTGGGAGATCTTATTAATATATATCTAAGCAGTTATTAAGAAATGATGTCTATATTATTGCACTTTATAAAAACCTGATAGATAATAAATAACATGCTTACATATGAATAAAATAATCCGACTGTTATAATTACAACTACGTTGACCAATTTTCAATATCAGAACAATGCCACCCCGTAGAAGATGAACCAGGGCACAGCCCGAAGAATCTGTTAACCAACAACGAGGTGAACCTGATCCTGTAGTGAATGAGGAAAGTGAAGAAGACCTAGACTATAATGAATATGATGAGGAAGAATATGTAGAAGAAGAGGCTGAGGATACCCATCAGGGAGGGAACCCCATGAATGAATTTATGGAACTGCTAAGAGCAAATCTGAACCAACAGCCTATTCCACCACAACCACATGCTGCCCAACAGACTACAACTACTGCCTTTAGAGCCTTCAAATCTCTCAAACCCCCAGAGTTTCTAGGATTTGCCGACCCCGTTGAAGCACGGGCCTGGCTCAAAGAGATAGAAAAGTCTTTCGAGATACTAGGTGTTGAGGAACGGCATAAGACCATTTTCGCTTCTTACATGCTGAAAGGAGAAGCTAACTACTGGTGGGAGTCCAAACGAAACCTAGAGACTGATGCTGTGATTCCATAGGATAGATTTACCCGACTGTTCTTAGACAAGTACTTCCCTAGGTTTATGGAAACACAGATGGAGATTAAGTTTCTGGAGTTGAAACAGGATAAGATGACTGTGGCATAATATGAGGCCAAATTTACTGAGTTATCGAGATTTGTGCCTGAGTTCGTGAATACCGAAGAAAAGAAAGTGCGAAGGTTTCAGCTTGGTCTGAAACAGTGGATACAAAACCGAGTAGCAGTGTTAGAGCTGACAGACTATGCCAACTTAGTGCAAAAAGCCTCGATTGTTGAAGCTGGCAGTGAGCAGAGTGTGAAGGAAAAAGAAAATAGGAAAAGAAAGATAGGAAGCCGAGGAATAGGAACCGGGAACAGGAGCCTTCCGAGCAGGTTCGTCAGAGGAGCGGTGTCCCAACCTGCACGAGGCCCCGGATTCAGAAAGGCCCCAAGCGAGAGTATTGGCCAGGGCGGTGGACAATCTAGGGCAACATTTCATAGCCAACCACGTGCCCCAATAACAGAGTGTCAAACCTGTAAGAAGAGACACCTTGGAGTGTGTACCCAGAAAAGAGCCCCTCTGAGATGTTACCGGTGTGACTAAATCGGACACCTTGCCAACAACTGCACCCGACCCAATGTAACGTGTTTCCAATGTGGAAAGGTAGGACACATGAGAAAGGATTGCCCAATGTTGAAGCCCCCAGCCTCAGGGATGAGCAAAGATGCATCCAACCGACCTCCAATTGCTAGGACCTTCAACATGACTCTTCAAGATGCTGACCGAAACACCGACGTGATAGCAGGTACCGTTTTGTTAAATTCCGAACATGCAAATGCCCTATTTGATTCTGGAGCAACCAAGTCTTTTATATCTCAAGATTTTGCTAAAAAGTTAAAACTTAATGCCATACCCTTATGTGAGATATTACGAGTGGAAATAGCAAACAAAGAAATAATTCCTGTAAATCAAGTACACCCTAAGTGCAAGTTGAAATTAGAAGGGAAGATCTTCGAGGTTGACCTAATCCCATTTGCGTTTGGAGAATTTGATGTAATCTTAGGAATGGATTGGTTATCCAGTAACGGAGCACAAATAGATTGTGAACGGAAGAAAGTAAAGATAAGAGTGCAGAATGAAAAAGAAGTAGTGTTTAAAGGTCAACGACATAACCAGAAATTTCTAACCATGCTACAGGCAAAAAGATTGTTAAGGTAAGGTAACGAGGCCTATTTGGCTTATGTGGTAGATACCAGAAAGGAAGTCTCCAATATACAGGACATACCCATAGTAAACGAATTTGAGGATGTATTTCCAGAGAACTTACCAGGGTTGCCACCTGACAAGGAAATAGAATTCGCGATAAAATTAGCACCAGGAATGACATCACTATCCAAGGCCCCATATAGGCTAGCCCCAGTTGAGATGAAGGAACTAGCTTCTCAACTGCAAGAGTTATTAGATAATGCAATGATAAGACCCAGGTGTCTCCATGGGGAGCGCCAGTGTTGTTCGTAAAGAAAAAGGATGGCAGTATGAGATTATGCATAGACTATCGAGAGCTGAATAAGTTGACTATTAAGAATAGGTACCCTCTCCCTAGGATTGATGACCTATTAGACCAACTCAAGGGAGCTGTACATTTTTCCAAAATAGATTTAAGAATAGGATATCACCAGTTGAAAATCAAATCGGAAGATATACCAAAGACTACTTTTCGCACTAGGTATGGACACTATGAGTTATTAGCTATGTCGTTTGGGTTAACCAATGCACCCGCAACCTTTATGAATTTGATGAACAGAGTGTTCAAAAAGTACCTGGATATATGTGTGATAGTTTTTATAGACGGTATTCTGATCTACTCAAAGACATAGAAAGAACACGCATAACATTTGAGGATAGTCTTGGAAATCTTGAGGAATGAGAAATTGTATGCCAAGTTCTCGAAATGCGAGTTTTGGTTGAGAGAAGTTCAGTTTTTAAGACATGTGGTGAGTAGCAAAGGAGTTTTAGTTGACCCTGCCAAGATAGAGGTGGTATCCAATTGGGAAAGACCAACTACCCCAAAGGAGGTTAGGAGTTTTGTGGGTTTAGCAGGATATTATCGAAGGTTCGTGCAAGATTTTGCTAAGATAGCCGAACCACTCACTAGACTTACCCGGAAGACAAAAAAGTTTGTATGGACAGAAAAATATGAGGAGAGTTTTTAAGAACTAAAAAGAAGGCTGGTGTCAGCACCAGTGCTCGCTCTTCCCGATGGAAAGGGAGAATTTGTGATATACAGCGACACATCGCTTAAAGGATTAGGATGTGTACTAATGCAGCACGACAAAGTTATAATGTATGCCTTTCGGCAATTGAAGGAATATGAGAGCAGATACCCTACGCATGATCTAGAATTAGCAGCCATATTGTTTGCCCTGAAAATTTGGAGACACTACCTATACGGTGAGAAATGCGAGATCTACACTGACCATAAAAGCCTCAAATATAATTTCACTCAGAAGGAACTGAACATGAGATAGAGGAAATGGTTAGAGTTGATAAAAGACTACAACTGTGAAATTTTGTATCACCCGGGTAAAGCCAATGTGGTGGCTGACGCCCTTAGTAGGAAGGAAAGACTCAAGATGATAATGACATCGGAGGAGTTGATTAAGGAATTTGAGAAGATGGAAATTGACGTGAGAATGACCAGTAAGGGAATGAAAGGATTATTTGAGATTAAGTTAGTGCCAGAGCTGACTGAAAAGATACGAATATGTCAGGAAAAGAAGATGAATGAAAAAAGAGGAACTTTGACCGGTGAAGAAGTGAGATACAAGAAGGATGAGAAAGGGATCATGATGTATGCGTCCCGAATTTGGATTCC
The DNA here is from genome assembly GCF_009905375.1 of Apium graveolens. Classification (NCBI taxonomy): domain Eukaryota; kingdom Viridiplantae; phylum Streptophyta; class Magnoliopsida; order Apiales; family Apiaceae; genus Apium; species Apium graveolens. The sequence continues at coordinate 35,059,387 of NC_133650.1, forward strand.
AAATGTGCAAGAGTTAAAGGATGAGTTGCTGCATGAAGGGCACAGCTCTAGATATTCAATCCACCCAGGAAGTACGAAATTGTACTGTGACCTTAAGGAATATTATTGGTGGCCTAACATGAAGAGAGAAGTAGTAGAGTGGGTCAGCAAGTGCTTGATATGCCAGAGAGTGAAGGCCGAACATCAGCGACCTAGTGGACTATTACGACCCCTAGAGATTCCAGAATGGAAATGGGAGCATATAGCCATGGATTTTGTGACAGGCTTACCAAGAACAAAGACCAATCATGATGCCATATGGGTTATCATAGATAGATTGACCAAGTCTGCACACTTTCTACCAATCAACGAAAGATACACCGTAGACAAGTTGGTGGATATTTAATTGAAGGAAATTATAGTAAGACACGGCGTTCCTGTAGCCATAGTGTCAGATAGAGACCCAAGATTTAATTCCCGATTTTGGAGAAGCTTCCAGGAATGCGTATGCACCAGACTAAACATGAGTACCGCTTACCACCCCAAGACTGATGAACAAAGAGAAAGGAATATTCAGACCCTAGAAGATATGCTATGAGTATGTGCCATTAATTTCAAAGGAAATTGGGATGACCACTTACCCCTGATCGAATTTGCTTACAACAATAGCTATCACGCTAGCATAGGAATGCCCCCGTATGAAGCTCTTTACGGAAGAAGATGTCGCTCTCCCCTATGTTGGGATGAAGTTGGAGAACACAAGATATTAGGACCAGAGTTAGTCCAGCAGACCAGAGAAATGGTAGGACTCATCAGGAAAAGACTTGTAGCAGCCCAGGACAGAAAAAAGAAGTACGCCGACCAGACCAGGAAGGATAGGGAATATGAAGTAGGAGATTCTGTGCTATTGAAGGTATCTCCGTGGAAAGGAGTGATGAGATTTGGAAAGAAAGGGAAGTTAAGTCCCAGATTCATAGGACCCTTTGAAATTTTGAGGAGAATAGGACCTCTAGCTTACGAGCTCGCCTTGCCTCCTAATTTGCAACAAGTGCACAACGTATTCCACATGTCCATGTTAAGGAAGTACCACGCAGATGCACGACACGTAATAGAATACGAGCATGTAGATTTACAACCAGACCTGACCTACATTGAGCAGCCAGTAAGGATAATGGACCAGAAAGAACAAGTGCTGAGGAACAAAACTGTGAAGCTGGTTAGGATCTTATGGAGAAATCAAAATGTCGAAGAGTCAACTTGGGAACTTGAAGACACAACGAGGAATAGATATCCCCACTTATTTTCTAATTGATTCCGGGACCAAATCCTTGTTAGAGGGGAAGATGTAATAACTCGAATTTTTGAGACCTTGTAAAATGTTTAATGAATAGTAACCCTGACGGACGGGAAAAACTTTTGAGCCCACACTATGTAGTGCATGAGAAAATGAGCTTCGGAGTTGATATTACGACTATACGTATCATATAAGTGTATGTAAACGCTATTAGTTTTTGAAGAAAATGAACTTTAAAAAACGACCGTATTTACGACTCATCGAGGATTACGGGAATCACAATATAATTACGAGATTAAAACCCTACGAATTTATATTAAAGTAGGATAATTAAAAATATAAGTAATGAATATGAAAGGAATTACATCGCGCACCATTTACGAGTAAGTATTACGAAGAACGTTTAAGTAACTGAGCGAACGCGTAAACAATTAAATAAACGTAACACTCTAACTAAACCATGGTAAGGAAGTAACCATGGTTACTTCATCAAATAGTGAGCTAACCATAGGATGACCAAGCTAGCTAGCAAAATAGTGTGCTAAGGAAGCTAAACCTTGTAGTTAGCTTGTAAGCTAGCAAGCTACAAAGATTTGTCCCTAATATTTGCAACCAAGAATCAACCTAAAATGCTATACTGGGAGAATAAAATGAATTGCAAGATATCACCCCATCTTCCTAGAATCAACCTAGCAAATCAACCAAGCTAAGCAAACAAGAGGAGTATAAATACCCCCCTTGATGCTTCCATTCGGCCCTAATGAAAAAGGGGAAGAATTCAAATTCAAAACTCCAAGTTCTAGCTCTTGTAAAATCATCCAATTAATTCTCAAGCCTCCTAGAAATTAAACTAAAGTAAGAAAATTCTTTCATATCTTTTTATCAAGGTTTGATGGGTGAAATAAATTCAAGAAACTCACTAGTGAATAGTGTGAATAGTAACCTCTCGTTGGTTTTGTAATTTCAATGGTGGTTTTAGGTTCTAAAACTCATACCAAGCACTTCCAAACCTCCACCATCCTCAAGAACACATCTCAAGCTTTCAAGAAAGGTAAAAATCTTTGGCCCAACTTTATTTAAGATTCATTTTTAAGATCCATTTAGTATGTGGTAGAAAACCTAGTGTAATGAGTGTTATTGAGGAAATCTTGATGATTAAGTTAAGTAGATTTAAGGTTGGTTATTGTTGACTCAAGAAAAAATTATGTTCTTGATAGGAGTTTGTGTGTTGATGATGATATGATGATTGTTGGTGGTTATGTTAAGAGTTAGGGCGTAAACGAAACCCCTATCGTAAACGTAACTTCGTTAAAACCAACAAATCGTAACTTTAAGTTTCTGCAGAAAGTCCCGAAGTTGTAAACTGTAGTTTCTTGAAAAATAACCCTTTATTATGAGAGACAATGTTATAAGGATCGTTTAGGAGCTTTAATCGCTTGATTCCAATTTACGGATCAAAAGTTATGACCGTTTTAGTAAAAGTGATTTACGCGACAAAAACTGCTACGAATTACAAACTTTGAAAATATAAAGGATCGACTTAAAAGTGTTCATAAATCATGGAATGTTTACAGAGGGTAACATAGAGAGTTTTCTAACTGCCATAAAAATTTCAAGTGAAAATAATGATTTCTCAATTTTATAAAAATGTCGGAGCCGAAACTGCGCGAGTAGAAACCGTAAGAATCCATAAGGGGAGCCAATGGCGATAATAAGAATGAACCTAAGATACTTAGGAAAATTGAAGCGACAATAATGTGAATATGACTTAAAGGAATAATAAGGGTAGTATAAGCTGATAGGGTGCATAATAAGTAGCACATGAGTGCAAGTCACCGTAAATTAGAACGGGACCTAACGAAATGAAATGTGTTTATGGTTATAGATTTCCGAGTGGAATCTAGAGCATCCTCCACCTCGAGATACCCAGGCAAGTTTACGAACTCAACTCCATTTTTAATGTTATGTTGTGAAATGATTGTTTTACTATAAATACCATGCTTGCCATGATACGTAGTTGTTGTAATTTTGCATAATGTAGCGATGTTGTACGATAAAGTATATATCGTGAAATGTTATTTCGCTTTAAACGTGACGTATTATATAAGACCGAGTGTCGGTCGGGATTTAAGATAAAACCTGGGAATCATTCCGGTGATATTATAGGACGGTTATAAGTCCATAGTAGTACGTTTTAAAGGGACTCATCATCCACTTACAAAACATTAAAACACCTCGAACTTTTATTAAAATGATTTCCCAACGATCATATTCCCCCAACTATATTTTATTATTCAAATAATAAATACTATATACTTATTCCTTATTATGGGAGTAGTATACTCCAATGATTATTTATTTCAAACCTGATTAATCACTATAGATTATTAATTATGGAGACACAAACTAGTTGAGGAATATTATTTTTAATATTCTTTTAAAGAGTAAACTCATTCGAGGTTTAATTATTTATCGATTATCATTTAATTAATTATTATTTATTAAAGAGTTTATTATTGATTTAAAAATTATAGATCCTGATTTAAAACATACTTTTTGATTTCGGAAAATCATTCGAGTAATTTCAGATCGTCGGAGAATATTATCCCGACTTAATTAATATTTTGAATATAGTTTCAAGGAGAAACTTTTCCCCCTTATTAATTATCTGTTGACAACGGTCAACTCACATCCTTAGTACTTCCTGCGAAATTCCTGGAAGTACGTATATACATATATATACACTTATATCTTAGCGAGATAAGCTGTTTCTATCAACAAGCAAAACGCTTGGGGAACTTCGATGTGGTTCGAGTTCTCGAGATTGATAAAATTCTTTTAAAGGACAAGGGAGGGGTAAACTCTTGTACTATATGTGCTAGATAGACTACCAAAGGTACCGCAGGCGAAGGTACTCAGTGTACTCAGGAACTTGTAAAGTATGTGTATACCCGAAAATGGGACACGTAGCCCGAATGCGGCAAGGGTGATAACCGGGATACGAAGGTGTCGTCCTTCTACTATTCGAAAAGGTTACTATTATCGTATTATGACTAATCATCGTATACGGTGGCTCCAACGAGTGTCCTAATTCTTCCAATTGGAATTGAGATTCAATACCGTAACCCAAGCCTAGGTGCTGGGATTACTATTAAGGTATTTGCAGGATATTGAAATCCCTTAAAGAATTATTTTCATAAGAAGGTGTGTATCACCAAGGAAAACTATTTTCGAATAAAACATATTTATCATATATGATGTTATCATACAGTCATTTTCATACTCTATATTATTATGCTGAGCATTATAGCTCACACTTGTTTTCTTAAATTGACACAACACAACAGTGAATCAAGATGTCTGCCATGAGAACCACAGCCAGAAAATAGGTAGGAAATGGCCAGCTGTTCTGTAGATTGTTTGGTGTTGTACCACAGGTAGTCAGAATAAGCTGGATTAGTTTTCAGTTGTTTATAGTTCGTCTTATTTATAAGTATGACTTATGTAAGGTAAAAAGCAAGAAACGTATATTTTGCCGGCGGACTAGCCTTACCTAAAGGTCACTCCCTGATAAGATTAATTACTTTTGGGTTGTAATAAATATCACTTGATGGTTGACTATTACTGTAGTTATGATGGTTCATTTCCAAGACAATAACCTATAAGTGTGTGTGTTATAAGTGTGGGGTCGTGAAGCGTGAGTATTTATATACTGTAGTGTGAGTTGGGTGAGTTTAGATGGCATGGCCTCCGAGACTCCTAACCCCGGGTTTTGGGGTGCCACAAGTTCCGGGTCTATGCCTGGCATATCAGCTGCTGACTATGCAAACACATCACTATTTTCTTGCAGAAATTTCACCAACTTCCCTCTAAGGGGCTCCTCTAGTGTGGCTCCAGCCAAAGTCACTTTTTCAGGATCCTCGGGAGCTAAAGGAACCGAAACCAAGTCTTATGTTGGCTTCCCTCTTTTTTCATCATTCTCTCGGATATCCAGATCTTCAATAGGCAGAACCTGCCCCCAATTCCATCTGCTCTCAATGAGGTCACATAACAACTTCTAGCAATTTTTTAATCTCCTCTTTCTTCTCCAATCCCATTCCGGGTGGGAAATTTTATAACTGAATGGTAGGAAGAAGGGACCGCCTTGAAGGCATGTATCCCCGTTCTTCCCATGATAGCGTTGTAAGTTGAACTAGCCTTCACCACCACAAAGTCCAACATCTGTGTTTTTTGCCTTGGTTACTGACCTATGGTTGTGGGCAACTTGATTATCCCTTCCACGGGGCACTCTGCTCCCGTAAATCCATATATCGGCATGTCGGTTGGGGTCAATTGGGAACCATTATAAACCATCCTTAAAAATGTGTCATGGAGCAAGATATCCACTGAAACACCATTATCTACAAGGACCCTCTTCACCGGGCTGTTCCCTATTATTGGTGTTATGACCAGCGGGTCGTCATGAGGAAATTTTACACCTTCTAAGTCAGAATCATCAAATGCCATTATTACTTCTGTCCTGGTCCTCTTCAGGGATTCCCCAACAATATGCATAACCTCTCTGGTATATGCTTTCCTGGAGTTCCTGGATAACCCGACAGTAGTTGGTCCTCCAAAAATTGTGTTTATCACAAGCCCTCAGGGCTGGGGATTCCGCCCCTATTCGTCTTGATCCCTCCTACGATCTTCAAAGTTCTTTCTCCCATTTTAATTTCTATCTCTTCCTTCCCCCGTGTACTTGTTCAATCTTCCTTTTCAAATGAGGAATTCTATTTCATCTTTCAGTTGCCTACACTCATCGATGTCATGACCAACATCTTTGTGAAATCTATAATATTTTCTCTTATCTAGCTTGGCAGGATCAGCCTTCAAGGGTTAGGCCAATGAATATCTTGATCTTTCTCGATTTCTATTAAGATCTGGCTTCTAGGAGCATTCAGCTTAGCATATTCAGTAAACTTTTGCCCAGTTCCTCCCTTCTTTGGGGTTAAATCAGGGTTTTGCTCAGTTCTAGGATACTTGTCCTTAGCGATATATTCCAGATCAGTTTTCTTCTTCTGGCCTCCAGTAGGCTCGTTACTCACTACTGTCTTCCTCATGCTCTCCTCCACTTTGATGTACTTCCCGTCCCTATCTTGGAGCTACAACATGCTTTCAGGGGGATGCTTGGCCAAGGACATCTTGAAGAACTCATCCCTAGTTCCTTGTTGCAGTGCTATCATGGCTACGTTGTCCTCAAGGTCCGGGACTTTTAAAGCTTCCTTTGTGAAACGATTCAGGTAGTCCCTCAAGGATTCCTTCTCTCCCTACACAATGCTCATGAGGGATGCTGAACTTTTCTCATGCACTCTCCTGCTGATGAATTGCTTAATAAAAGCCTGGCTTAATTCTCTGAAGGACCCAATAGAGTTCGGGGGAAAATGACTATACCATCTTTGAGCCATTCCCGACGGGGTTTGAGGAAAGGCCCGACACTTAATAACGTCATTCACGGGCTGCAACAACAATGCATTAGAGAATGTCCTGACATGATTAGCGGGATCTCCAGTGCCATTATAGGCTTTAATAGTGGGCATCTTGAACTTCCTTGAGATATGGGCACTCATTATCTCTTCAGTGAATGGTGGAGTAGGATCATCAGGATCTCCAAGGGGAAGAAGATTGCTTGGATCAGCTCCTGGGACTACAGTTCTTCTTTGTGACGGACCATCCGGGTCTATTATTGGAGGAGGATTTCTCCCTCTAGGTGGTAGTGGGGTCTGGGGGCTCGGTGCACCTCCAAGTCAAGCTTCAGCCTTTGAATCTCAGCCTCATGAGCCCTGATTCTCTCCTGCACTTCTTGGGGATTCGTCCCTCGGGTGCTCCTGGGACGTTGGTTACCATCAGGCATCGGCTCTTTTCCAGCACGTCTCCTTCTTGGGGATACTTCATCATCCGAAGATTCAGAGTCTCTCTCAGTATAAGGACCAGAAAATTCCTGATCCTCTGGGATATGAGCCAAACCTTGTATGTAGGGGGTGTTTGCCCCCGTGCTTCACTCCGTCCAGCATGTCCACTACCTCCAACCTCAGGGTAAAGGGGCATCCCATAAGGGGGGTTAGTGGTCACAATAGTTGAATACTTATACCCAATGGGTCAAGAATTCACAAGTGTATGTAGCTGTTGAAGTTAGGGATTCGTCCCTTGAGGAGCTGGGGGAATCATCCCTAGAGGTTGAGTTTCAGTTGCCCCTACCTGGGCTCCTCCTTGGGTGGCGTCATAGGTTGAATGTGGAGGTACCTCCACAGTTGATGAAATTATTTGGGTTATCCTCGCTGGTGTTCCTCCTTCTAGGGCGCTGCTTCATCTCCGTGTTCTCACCATGGTTGTTGTTGTGCTTTCCCACAGATGGTGGCAAATGTTATGGATAAAAAACTAAGGTATAATAATTGATGTATTTATTACTAGGGAATGTGAGCTTCAAGGCTTGATTTGACTGCTCTTGTGTTTCGTGACTCGATCTGCCTTAACAAGATGCCTACGTACCTTGTTGTATGCCAATGATCAAGTCAAAAAACGTAGTTCTGATTTGTGGGGTAAGGCCCCTTATATAGATGTTGGGAGTCCTTGAATTGGACTTGGATTAGGAGACTTGGTGGGAAAGTCTCAGAATTAGAATAGACTTTGGAGTCCTAGGAAGTAGGAAGCTGATTCCTTATCCCACGAGGTTCCTTGGAGGTCAATCTACAATGATTTATTTCCCCACTAGGACTCATCTTGTCAACTGACTTATCCCTTATTAATTAATTACGAAATTAATTAATATTCAGGGTTTTGGGCCCTCTCAAATGGGCCTGACTTTCAGACCAATTCTGGTATAACTAATGCAACATTAATTACATACTCAGACCTTATTTTATTCCCTATCAACTTGTAACCCAAGAAAGTAAGTTAGTTCTCCCATCATGCTCATTTCATATTTACTTTACATCAATTTGACAAACTTTTTGCAAAGTTTCTAATCTGTAGAGCCAAATATAATATCATCTACATAATTCTGAACAAGTATACTAGAGCCATTAACATTACTATAGAATAAAGTTTTGTCAACAGTACCTCTTGTGAAATGATTTTCTAAGAGAAACTTTGACAAAGTGTCATACCAGGCTCTAGGTGCTTGTTTCATTCCATAAAGTGCTTTCAAAAGATAGTAGACATATTCTGGAAAATTGGGATCTTCAAAACCAAGAGGCTGACTGACATAGACTTCCTCCTCGAAATCTCCATTCAGAAAAGAACTTTTAACATCTATTTGATAGACTCTAAAATTGGCATGGGCTGCATTGGCTAGAAAAATTCCGATGGCTTCAAGTCTTGCAACAGGAGCAAATGTCTCATCAAAATCTATTTCTTCTTGTTGATAGTAGCCCTTAACAACCAATCTAGCTTTGTTCCTAACTAATATGCCATTTTCATCCATCTTGTTTCTGAATACCCACTTTGTGTCAATAGGATTCATTACTTTGGGCTTGGGTTCCAGCTTACAAAATTTATTCTTTTCAAACTGGTCTAGCTCCTCCTGCATAGCTAAAACCCAATCAGGATCCAACAGAGCTTTTTCTACCTTTTTAGGCTCTTTCTGTGACATAAAGCTGTTGTATAGACATTCTTCTTAAGTTGATTTCCTTGTTTGCACACTTGAAGATGCATCACCAATAATAAGTTCAAATGGGTGATCTCTAGTCCATTTTCTCTATTGCGGTAGATTAACTCTAGATGAAGAGGCCTCATTAATGTCTTGATGTGTGACAATGTTTTGATTAGAAGAAACTCCCCCTGAGTTTGTGGATCTTTGACTTGAAGTTGGGGTTCTTTCTGATTGTGATCTATATTGATTTTTAACTCCTATTGATGGCTTAATGGATGTTATTCTTTGCCTTTTAACGGATGATGCAGATTGTCTTTCAACGAATGATGCACTTGGTCTTTCGACGGATGTTGAATTATGTGCTTCATTAGTTGTATATTTTTCTGCATTGTCCTTAGATATTATTTCTTGATCACTTTCATCATCACTATTATCACAAATCATCTCAACATTATCAAATTTGAGGCTTTCATGGAAATCTCCATCTTGCAGTCCTTCAATCTTTTTATCATCAAACACAACATGCACAGATTCCATAATAATGTTGGTTCTGAGATTGTAGACTCTGTATACTTTTCCAACTGCATATCCAACAAAAATGCTTGCATCTGCTTTGGCATCAAACTTTCCATACTGATCAGTTTGATTCCTTAAGATATAGCATTTACAGCCAAAGACATGAAGAAAGTTTAATGTTGGCTTCCTGTTCTTGAACAATTGGTAGGGTGTCATGCATTTTTCTTGATTACCAAAGAAATGTTCTGAGTGTAGCATGCAGTATTTACAGCTTCTGCCTAAAAATATGTTGCTAACTTTGATTCTTCTAGCATTGTTCTTGCAGCTTCAATAAGAGACCTGTTCTTCCTTTCCACCACTCCATTTTGTTATGGGGTTCTTGCAGCTGAAAACTCATGCATGATCCCATTCTCTTCACAAAACAACCTCATCACAAAATTCTTGAACTCAATTCCATTGTCACTCCTAATTCTTGTACCTTTGAAATCAGGATGATTGTTAACTTGCCTTATGGGATTGATGATTATTTCACTAACTTCATCTTTGGATTTTAGAAAATATGTCCAAGAGAACTTTGAGAAATCATCCACAATTACTAGGCAGTATCTTTTCTTTGAGATTCACAATACATTGACTGGTCCAAATAAGTCCATACGTATTAATTGTAAAGGTTCTTCAATTATTGAGTCAAGCTTCTTCTTGAATGATGCCTTGATCTATTTTCCTTTCTGAAAGGCATCACACAGTCCATCATTTGAGAATTTCACTTGAGGAATGCCTCTTACCAAATCTTTCCTGACTAGTTCATTCATAATCTTGAAGTTAAGATGGGACAGCTTCTTGTGTCGTAGCCAACTTTCAGCTTGACTTGCCTTGCTAAAGAGACAAGTGACAGATTCTACATTTGATGAGTTGAAGTCAGCTAGATACATATTTCCTTTTCTCACTCCAGTGAGAACCACTTTGTTGCTTTTCTTGTTGGTTACAACACAGGCTTCAGAATTGAATATTACTGAGTTGCCCTTGTCAAAAAGCCGGCTGATACTTAATAGATTATGCTTGAGTCCATACACTAGGGCAACTTCTTCAATGATGACATTATCTTTAGAAATCAATCCATATCCCACAGTATAATCCTTGCTGTCATCTCCAAAAGTAATACTTGGGCTAGCTCTCTCCTTGAACTCGGTGAGCATGGTCGAATCTCCAGTCATGTGCCCACTATCCAAATACCAAAGATTCTTTCTGTTTCCCTGCACATAACAAAATCAAATCAAGTTGATTTTGGTACCCAAGTTTCCTTGGGTCCTGTTTTGTTAGCCTTTTTCTTAGGTTTCTTAGGCTTGTCCTCATTTGACTTAGGTATATGAGATTCATCCTTAGTCATTTGAGTAGAACCTTTGAAACCATTCATCATTACAGAATTATCATGCACATGTTGATTTACATGAAAGGGCATATTTTGTGCAAACATGTTATTCCAGTAAGGCATGTTAAACGACATTTGAGGCATACTAAATGAAGCATAGTAAAGATTTTATGCAAATGGAATATTAGAAAGTTGTGCATTCAAATTATGTGCAGACATAACATTCACAGGAATGGTAGGAATGTTAGGAAAAGAAGGAGGTGCAGACATGGGTGCAGGCATAACAAGTTTGTAATTAACAAACAAATGATTAACAACACCACACTTCACACAGGTTTTTGTAGGTGCAAATTTATCAGGTGTGTAGTTGTTATGTTTGTTAATTCCTACTTTTTTCCTTTTAGATTTTGTCTTAACCTCATTTAATCTTTCATTCAATTTCTTGATTGGCAGATATCTGCCCTATATTGACTCTCTTGTTATTTTTCACTTGACTTGTTTCTCTTAGAACTTGTTTCTCCTTCTTCCAAGTTGGAATTCAGTTTCTCCTTGCTCTTTTTCCAGGCTTCATCGCAGAAGGATTCTATACCTTGAACTTTAGTAATTTAAGTATGGACATCTCTGGATGATTTCCATGCCTTAATTACTTCCTGTTCTCGTTCAAGTTGCTTTCTTAAAATATCCTCTTTCTATAAGGATTCAGTTAGTTTATCTTTAGAAATCTTGCACTCTATCTTCAGTTTCTCAAACTCAACAAATTGAGTTTCTAACACATTTTTTCTTTCACTTAAATACAAATTGTTCTCTTTAATTTTATTATTTTCTTTAGTGAGAGATTTGAGTGTAACACGCAGATGATATAATTCATTGGACATGTCATTTATAGCATAATTACACTTAACTTTAGATAAATGTGCTAGATTAGTGGTGATTACCACATTACTTGAAGAACTAACTTCTGCTTCATTTGATTTGGCCATCAGGGCTAGATTGACATAGCTTGTATGCTCATCTTCATTCAATCAATCAGCAGCCCAATCATTTTATTGAGTTAGAAAGGCCCTTTCCTTTTGTTTGAGCAATTTAAAGTACTTCTTTTTGTAATCCACGGGCTCAAACTTCTTTTTATCAGAATTAGGCTTTCTGCATTCACTTGAAAAATGACCACTCAAGCCACACTTGAAACATTTAAATTTTGACTTGTCAACCAAGTTTCTATTTGGCTTGGATGCTCTAAAATTCTTCTTGAATTTGAGTTTGGAAAACCTTCTGTATAGAAAAGCTAAATGCTCATATATGTCATCCCTATCATCTTGACTAAGATGATCTTCATGTTCAGCTACTAGCCCTTTTCCTTTTCTTACATAAATTCTAGGGTTTGGTGCAGATTCCACAGCTTCAACCTTTATCTCTTTCTCTCTCTCTTGCTCATCAACCAATACAATGGATTCTCCCTTCTTCTTTCCTTTCTCCAGCTTCGCATCTTGCTCTATTTCAAGCTCATAGGTCTTTATCCCATATAGTCTATCCAAGGTAAATTCCTTGTAGTGTTGAGAATTTCTTAATGAGACTCTCATAGGCTTCCGTTCCTTTGACAGAGATCTAAGGAATTTGAGGTTTGAGTCTTTTGTCTAATAAACTCTTCCATGCAACTTTAGAGCATTTAGTAGTTTTTAAAATCTACTAAATATGTCAGTGAGTGACTCACTTTCTTCACTATGAAAATGCTCTTATTGCTGAATCAAGAGTTGTATTTTGTTTTCCCTCCTCGCTCAGTTCCGTCACATATAACTTGAATTGTATCCCAGACATCCTTAGCAGTTTTGCAGTTTGTGATGTTATCGAACATGTTACCATCTACACCATTAAATAAAATGTTTATGGCCTTCTTATCCTTATGAACTTTCTCAATATCTGGATCAGACCATTCTGCTCTAGGCTTTGGGATGTATGGCTCATTTCCCGTAGCAGCTCTTATAGGAACATGTGGACCTTTTTCAGTACAATCCACATATCCTTCATCTTGAGAAAGAAGATGCATGTGCATTTTCACCTTCCAGTGGTGATAATTGTCTTTGTCAAGAAATGGAATCCTTACTCCCACATCTTTTCTGTTCATCTTGTTAGTTATTGTGATCTTTAAACTCTTTATACTTCAAGAGCTTGCTCTGATACCAATTGTTATTCCCAAACAATCTAACAAAGAATTACAGAATGAGGGGTTGAATATAATTTTGGCTACTTTTTCAATTTTAAGAATTGTTCTACTTTGAATATATAGTTGTGTTTGATTTAGCTAAATTGCGGAATGAAAGTATTGAAGAAATCAAACACAAAGTAATAAAATACAAGTATTTAAAAACTTTCTGGTGGATTGAATTTTTCCACCAGAGATATATATTAATATGAGAAGTCTGTGATGCAATGTTTGCACACAACTGCTTACAAGTTGAATTTATAAGAACATAGAAATCCTTTTTCAGATATGGCTTTATCTATTTCTCTGGCAATTGGTTTCTTACTTAGGTACTGTTCTACTTGCTACCATTAGTTTATATTGTTAGGTCCAAAAGGTACATACAAAGGGGGGTGAATGTATGTTCTTCGTTTTCTAAAATTAATTGCAGCGGAAAATAAAACTCGAAAATGAAATAAACAAACACAAGGAGATTCACGTAATAATTCTTGTTATTAAGAAATTAAACCGTAAAGGGTTGCTTATAACTCCGAATAAATGATTCGAAGCAACGATTATAGAGAGAACCAAAAACAATAACTATCAATATAGGGTTCTATCTATCACTCTAAGAATTTAAAGATCTTATTAAATGATATTAAATACAATAAAAAAAGTTTTAAATAATGAGTGTTACAAGTTTGTAAGGCTTTAAATGGTGTGAAACAAATTGGACATGAACTCCCCTTGTCAAATTGAGCTTTTAGAAAGTGATGAAAATCTTTTGAAAGAGCTTCACACTGGAAGAGATGCAAATTCAAGTGCTGCTGATTTGATTTTGTACGATGGTAGGATGGAGAGAGAAAGACTACGTGGCACAATCAGAACCAAGCAAATTGAGTTGACAGCTTTCAAAATAATTGTTTAAATCCAAGTTGCAACCTTCATTTGATTATAACTGGCGACTTGATTTATCAACTTGCGACTGAGACTGTGGCTTCAACTTGTGCCTGTCAATTTTAATTCAGCAAGTTGCGACTCAAAGAAATGCTCAACCATTTTTTCTTCTTTTATTTTTGTATAAACAAATGAAAACAGTACATGTTTCTTCTATACAATCAAAAAGAAGGACACTACTTTTGCTTTCCATTCGAATCAAAGAACAGGCGCCAGGAGAAAATTGAAGTGCACGTGCGCAAAAATAAGAAGGGGTGAGCTGGTCGTGTGTGCCACGCGCGAGGGAGTGAACAGACTAAATCCATAAACACCTGCCATTTTGTTGTTTTCTTTGTTTTGATTTTCTTCCTTGGTCACATGCATGCGACTGAGTCCCACATGGCTGAATCAAGAATGAGGCTGCATTTTCTTTGTACAAAGGAAAATTAGTTTGTAGATTCTTTTTTTACTATATCAACAAATTCATGCACCTGCCAGTTTCTTTACTTTGCAAAAACACATACTTGTTTCTTTCTGATAATCAGACGAGTACATTCATGATCTGGCTGGCAGTATATAAAATAAATAAATAACATATTTGATTAGTAAAATAAATAAATAAATGAATAAGATTTCATTTATTTATTTAATTAAACAAATATTATAATATTTTTCCAAAATTAAATAATGATATTAAATTAAATAAATAAATGTTTTGAGTTTCATTTATTCATTTAATAAAAATCAATTTTTAATTTATTATTTTAAAATCAATTGTGATATAAAATTAAATAAATAAATGAATTAATTTCTATTTATTCATTTTATCAAAAATCAATCATTGATTAAAAATAAATCCTGTAAATCTTCGGGTTGTACTCCTTTGTATCTTCAAGCCTTCTAATTTCCGGGTTTTCGCACTTCTAAATATTTCCAGTCTTCTCGAGTACCAAAACCACTTAATAGTATTTCTAAAAATAATACTATGTTTCCTTTCACGGGTCACTGACGTCTAGTGCACGGGTCTGGTTCACAGACGACTAGTTCCGCTCTCAGGCTTTCGTATTATACCCGTACAAACCACTATTAAGTCTTCTACCAAATATAACCAACTTCACTAGGAATTCTTGAGGTCTTCACACTGATTCTGATAACTGCTTCGAATGACTCCAACCTTATTCCTCCGATACCTGAACATATTAATGAACTTCATACGGATCACTGTTGACGTCTTCTTCACTACAGCTAACAAAACCTTTTGTGTATATGCCCAATAAACTATCTATACTGATTCTAGTGAAACATAGATTATTTCAAAGTCTTTGTTCTATGTTGAGTTATCCAAACCAGTATCGTTGAGTTATACATGCGGCTTCAATGTTGATCAACAAATATATCACCAAATTACATGATAAAAGACAAACAAATAAGATAAAATGTTTCTAGTCTAATTTCATGCTCCTTCATTTCTCAATCCAGCATCTTTGAATATCTTCAGTTTAACATGGAAATGGAAATGCTTCTTTGTTCTCTAAAACCTGTAAATAGGCTGTCACATTCCATTTGCATACAATCAACGCATGTGACTGTCAAGTCACTATCAACAGCTATTTTGAATTTATTCATCCATTGAAACTCAGTTAGACCATCCGTTGAAACTTTGTTGGATCATCCGTTGAGAGTCTTGTTGAACATCCGTTGAAGCTCTAGTTGATCATCCGTTGAAACCTTGTGGAACATCGGTTGGGAGTCTTTTTACAGCAGTTAACACTATTTCACTTATACAAGATTACAAGGCATCTAATATTTACAATTGGCCAACCTATCTTGTATATCAATCTAGTAGTCAACATGACTTAAAACATTCTAGAACATCTAGTTCTCTAAGGCATTATAATATGCAGAAATGTGCTACTAAATTTATTAATACATAAGCTACCCTTTCAACGGATGTTGAAGTGATCATCCGTTGAAAGCTACAAAATCACTAAATTAAATCTACTAAGTGTTTTGTTCAACTTATCATCAAGTACACAACATATTCCTAACAATGACTTATCGATATCTTTAGTTCTCTACATGTGTTTTTGAATTGTCGAGATCTCCAATTCTCTATATGTAGAATACCATGTCGACATCTCCATTTCTCTACATATGCTATTGGTTTCTCGATATCTCTAGTTCTCTACGTGCAGATTTGACTTATACATATCTCTAGATCTCTACATGAAGAAATGACTTGTCGATATCTCTAGTTCTTTACATAGATATTTTGTCTTGTCGATATCTGAAATCTCTACATGCAGGTTGACTTGTCAATATCTCTTGGGACTTCTCTACAAGCCATTTTGGACATCTCGATAGCCGACTCGATATACCTTGATCTGTGACTTGTCGATATCTGACTTTGAACATTTTTTCTAGAACAATATTATTCAAATCCAAGCTGCTACACTTCTCTCTGTGGCATTATCAGGATTTGATCTTCTTCTAGAGTTTATTGCTTATCTTGAAGGTTGTTCACATAAAAATCCTCCAGTCTAATCTACATAATATTTTTACAGACTTAAGTAATACAATTACAAAATACAAATATAGATTATCATACAACTTATCTTTAGGATTGCCAATATAGCTTAGTCTTGTTATGTACAAGTATGTCTTGCACAACAATCTCCCCCAATTTTTGAGAAGATTTCTTGTCACAAATTCATGCATGATAATAAGACTGACACAAAGCTAAAATCAAATATGGTAAGACTGACAAATTTATAAAGTATAATTTATACATCTTGCAGTTACATCAAATGTTGAGTTACAAAGATTATTTGAATTTCTCATAACCAGGTTCCTTTCTAATTTGGTCCTTGACTTTGACTAGTACTTCAAGTTCTTCAATAATCTCAGTCCCTCTTAGAGCTTCCACTAGTTTGAGCCATTCAACTTATGAGTAACTGTTCAGAAGATGAATTATATATCTTGCAAATCTTCTTGTCTTGATTTTCAGAAAATGTCCATCTTTAGATACCCTGCTCAACCCCTTAGCCTTCAGTTCATTTGATCTTTGCTCAAACAATTCAATCTCCTTTCCTCCCTTTCAGCCTTTTCCCTTACATGCCTTATATTTCTTTCTCTCAACCTCTCAGCCAGCATAACCTTCCTCATTCTTATACATGAATCCCTTTCATTCATCAAACTTATTACTCTCTCCAATTCTGCATTTGAAAATGTTTCAATGACTTCTCTATTCAGCAAAATGAAGGTGCCATCTTTATAGTAGATCCTGACTTCTCCAAGTGTAACAACACAAAATTTGACTATCTCATCTGCTAACTGTTTATGATAATCATCATCTGATATGCTTTCAGAACTTTATAGAAAGTCATCCTGATTGAAGCAATTCCAAAGAGCACCAACTTCAAAAAATTTCTTAGTCTTGAAGTGAGTTCTAGTTGGAAGTTTGAATGAAGGTGGTTTAGATATTTGCTTTAGAGAGACTTGGCTAGCTGTGATAGGTATTTTGAGTAGAGAATTAGCAGTCTGCTTGTATAGGTACTTGGGTTTATGGGTTTGGATTTATTGAGTTCTTGTTTGGCTAGATCTTTGTGGTTGGGTTGGTAGAGTTTTTGATGTTTAAATTTATGGAACTTCTTAAATCTTCTTCTTGTCCTCTTTACCACTCTTTTTTTCTTTCCTTCATCCTTCCCTTTCTCCTCCTCCTTACTCTTCTTTTTATCATCCACATTGCGACCACTATTTTTGATAGAGTGACTTGGATTTGAAACAAAAGATTTATGCTCATCTTTTTTCTGCTCATCATCATCCAAATCATCTTTTGTATTGATTTGAGTTCTAGACAACATGGCTTCAATATTTTACAAATATTTGGCAATAATCTTTAACATCTCCAAATCCTCTAATGTCTTGATCTTCTTTGTCTTCAAGTAGGTTTCCAAGATCATCAACAACTTCTTGTTCCCCATGACACAATGTTTTGGAATCTGAAAATATTTGCACCATTTTGTGTTAGGACAAATGTAGGCCACTCCCTTACTTGGCTGTAGGCAGACTTTAGGAAATACACCTATTTGACCCTTTTTTAGCTCATTAAGTAGGAGAGTCTCCTATGGAATCACCACATTCACTTTGTTGATAAAGATATCCAACTCAGATGCTCTTCTTGATTGTAAGAAAGATAGAGACACCTGCATACACTATCCACACCTGAGTCATTTACATTGACAATCACCCTCTTCTCTATGCATCTTTGTCTGGTCACAAACACCACCCTCAGGAAATTTATATTTTTATCAACAGCCTTATTATATGTAAAATGATTGAAATTTAGAGAGACTCTCAGGGCTTCCAGTAGTTCACCAAATTCCTTGTAAGGCAAGGTCCTTCGGTTGCCATGTTACGTCTGTCCAAACCAACATCATCTTTATTTTGACTTGAAGTGTGGATGGATTTTAGCTTGGATTCCATCTCCCCCTTAGTCTTAGTTACATGCATGGGAGAAAGTGGAGGGAGTTGGCTCTTACTGTTTGAGGTGTTTCCTGAAGGGGTAGTTTCAAGGCTCCTATAATAGCTCCGAATGACACTGAGGTCTGCATTTGTAAATAATTCTGGGAGTCTATTAAAGACTTGATGTCATGTTGTTGACTTTGCATAAGAGTGGTGAGTTGGGTGACTTGAGTTGATAGGGAAGTGTTGGAGGCTTGAAGATCTATAACTTGTTCTTGAAGATTTTGGATTTGGAGGTTTCCTGATATAGAAGGTATGGACTGTGAATTGGATGCAGAGATGGTACCAAGAGAATTTTGGATAACATTCTTGATCTTCTCCAATACCAAAGCTGATGGTTCATTTCTAGCAGAGTACATATGATCTAGTTTGACCTTTGTATCATTATTTTTGGTGATTTGAGTATGGATCACATTATGCAAGGCTATGAAAGAATCCCTCAATTTGGAGACATTTTCTTCAACAGGGGTAAGAGAGAGAGAGAGATTGAAGCTTGTCAGATAATTATTTAGTTTTTTTCATCTCTGTGAAGGTTGACATGAGTTCATCAATCCTTTGATTAACCATTTTCTTGACTTCAGTCTGATGTCCATCGAGAGTTTTCTCTATTGCTATTTCAATGTGATGATAGGCTTTCAATTGTGCTTTGTAAACTTATGTAATGACATCATAGACTTGTTGAGGAGTGAGGACCATAGCATTGCTCCCCAAGATGGTGACATAGTCTTCTCTAAACTTGGCCAAGGCCTCCTCCATAGTCACACTAAAGTCCTTTGACAGCCATGCATCCATATTGCCATCCTGCTCAGCTTCATCTACAATTTTGGCTTGCTGGTCTTCAACACTTCTTTATATGATATCAGAATTGCCTTGATAGTCTTGGTTAGACATATCAGTTGTGAGAAATTTTTGAGTGATGTTTGTTAGGCCTGCTATAATACCCTCCAAATCAGCATTATTAACACTAACTACTTACTAAACCTGTACAAGCATAATATAAATAAATAATTACCCCGAACTACTACTACTCAGGATCTTTCCAAGGTTAAGGATTGAAAACAAGAACGACAAACCAACTTTATTACAAACCATTGTAATCAAACTGTCTCAAGAACTTTCTTTATTGCAAAATATTATCCTATTCAAATTTTAAACTAAACATCTTTTATTCAAACTACAACTATCACTTATCCTGCTACACCTGCTCTGGCAACTCAAAGCTCTCTTCTAGGATAGGGACAAACACTTTTGGAATTAGAGGGTCCGCAGCTTGACCCGCTTCTTGACTATTCGGGTTCTGATGGGTTTCACTCTCAACCTTAACTGAAAAACAAGGTGAACAACAATAAAAGGGGGTGAGCCAAAATTGTTCAACAAGCCTGCAACAATATATATATGGTGTAAAGAGAGAAAGATAAATGAACCGGTAATCTGCTGGTTTGAACAACCATCTATTTCTGTAATGAATAATAAATGTCATTGCTGGCGAGTGCCAAATGAACGAGAATGGAAACAAGAACCAACATATTCATTATAACCTGCTGATCAGTCAGGATACAATACAGATCTATACCAACCAGCATAGATCCAACCAACATATGAGGTACCCAGGCAACTATGACCTAATAATAAAGGGTCCAGTTAATACCTGGCCCGCATCGTAACCATCCAGTCCATAGCTTATCATCCGGAACAATCGATATGCTTTCGATGTATCCCAACATCAGGATATATCAGAGTATTTGTAAATAAAGGCATAAGTATTGGAATATGAATAGAGAATTTAATGAATTAGGAGAAATCAAGAATCAAAATGAAATAGAAATAAAGATCAATAATTGTGTATCATATATGTGAACAAGAATTATTAGAGTGTAATTGTTATGGAAAGTAGGACGTAATTCACTATTCAAAATTTAGAATAGGGGAAAACTTGCCTAGTGCGCACTTCACCTCGTATGATTCACGTCCGTCTATCTCCTGCTTGATCCACCTTATTGGTACTTAATCTATTAAGGAAAGATATTCGTTTAGATGACTTCATACGCAAATCTCAAGTTAATACCACGAAGCCCTAATCGTCTACCCATACGATTCAATCTGACTCGCATATAATTATTTATCATATAAGATTCACATAAACATGTAAAGCACATAGCACATTAGGCACATAATTAATCTTAGACTTATAATTATTTTTAGAATCAATACTAGACTTATATTCGCATTAACAAACACTATCTGGCTTGATTCCTAATTTTTTCGGCATTTATTAGACTCGTTTCTATCACCAATAGGGTCTATAAAAAATTAATTATCATAAGCCGACTTGCTTTCGAAAGAAATTATGATTTATAATTATTTTTAATGGAATCAGGTCATTTTTCTGAGTCTAAGGGTCTTCGTTTCACTCAAATCGGATAAACGGTTTAATTTTTACGCAATAAATAAGATTTACTTAATTATAAATCAATTATATATAATTAATCATAATTAATCAAACCTTAATTATATTTTAAAATAATTAATTAAGAGTTATTACATTTTAAAATAATTATTCCCTAATTTTTAGAATTAATTACGATTTATTACGAATTATATAATCCAATCGATTACTTATAATTAATTATCCGATAAGAATAATTATTACGACTCTGATCGCATAAATAAATGAATCGACGCTCGAACACCAATTTCCAAATTATCGAAACACAACTCGAATAATTACGAGTTACTCGCATTAATTGATTAATTATCGAGTCATTAATCGAATTATTCGATCTTATTATTTAATCTTACTTATTAATTAATTACTTAATTATTAAATAATAAATAATTAAATAAATAATTTTATAAATAATTAAATAAATAAATAAATAATTATAATTTGAATTTCTAAGTTAATAAAATGATTTAGAAATTATTTATAAAATATTTCAGATTTTTATTCAAATTATTTATATGATTTTCTAATTTTCCAAAAACTAATTTTCTGATTTTCTAAAATAAAATAAAATAATAAAAATACAGAAACAACTTTTCAGGATTGAAACCCGATCTAAAATAAAAGAAAACGGGTCGAAATTCAGGTTGGGAAGAACAGGGTTGACCCGCCGGAATCTGGGAAAAATCCGGCGGCCGCCCCATGTTCTGGCGAGTCCCGATTTCAGCCAAAATAGGTTCGTTTCTTCCGTTTTTTCCTCTAGTTCGATTCCCCCGCGAAGCAGTTTCCCAGCCGTCCCGTCCATGCCACCTGAGCATCCCTGCACGACGAACTCCGACCAAACTCCACCCACGCCGCCGGCGAGCTTGAACGTCAACTCCGACGAATCGATTACAGCCCATCCGTGCATCGTTTGGATCGATTCGACCCTCCATTCCATTCAAAATCACACCAACAATTCAACCACACAACCATCTAAATCTAATAACCCCTACAATTCATTTTCCGATCAAATCAAACAAAAATCCGGCCAAATACCAATCTCACTAATTTGTACATGAAAAATTGCAAATATTATACCAAAACGAAGCTCATAACTTCTATAATAAAATCCCTATAACCAAAACAACCTCAGATTCATATAAAATAAAAAACGAACTAATTAAAATATGCTAGAATAAAAACAACTCATGACAACAATCGTTTGAGGAATTAAACAGCATGAATCAGTTGTAAACAAGTATCTAAAGCTATCCCAAGCATCAAATTAAACCCATAACCCCACAATCAAAAACCCCTAATTTCAGTTCATGAACCCTAAAATAAAAATTGAAAATCAAAGCAACAAAACATGAAATTGATTACAGAAATAGGTAGAGGAGATCAAGAGGATCATTTTGGTTTCTCACATGAAAGATTTGAGCAACAAAATCACTATGAAATTTGCAGATTAATTCTCAGCTTGTTCTTCACCAACAAACTCAATTTCTTGATTTTCACTAATTAATTAACTAATAATTAACAATAATGCAGCTATTTATATTTACCAAAATAATACCCCTAAATAAAATTAAGGGTCCAATTACACATCTAATAAAAATAATTGGCCCCAATTTTTATAATTTTTGGGTATTAATTATGAAATTTTAAAAATCCAATAAATACAAAATATATGCCAAAAATTCCCAAAAATTGTGAATAATACAAAAATACAAAGAAAAATGATGTTTGATAATTTCATGATCATATAAAAATAAAAATGTGATTTTTGTGGGGTTTTTGACACCCGAATGGGTCCGGAAAAGTCGTTTTTTCGCGAAAAAGGTAAATTCGTAAAACGTCTAGATGTTCAGAATATCAATGTGGTATAGGCCATACTTGAAAAAATAGGGCCAATGATTTTGTTTGAAGTATAAACCTCAGAGATGATGTGACGTTAAGATAATAAGTTCACTAAGATGATAAGAACTCTTGCCAAGTTCATAGTCGGGCTACCTAACATAGTAGTGACAGTTAAAACCCTTATGGGAACCCTTATAAATATCGTGATAGTAACATAGTTCGTTCTCGTATAGGGCAGCGGGGCACCGAACCTTGAGGTTCAGGAGCATCAGCATGAGGATGTTTTATTACAAATTGGAGATCAAATTGTGAATCCGATGGAGTACCCTAATGAGGGACCGGATGAGGTTCAGATAGAGAATGTTGCGGTTGAGGATGTTATTCCGGAAAGGATTGTGGCTGAGGAGGATCTCATGGAGGATCCTGATGAGAATGAAGAGAGGACCGCTGAGGAACAGATGACCGTAGTCAGGGCGACTACCAGAGCAAGAATGGCCGCGGGGGTGGCAATAGAGGATGAAGAATTACCAAGGGCACAAAGGTTAATGAGGGCAGAAGAAGTGGGGCCTTCCACGACCCCAATTATACCAGTATCAGACCCTCTTCCAGAGGCTCCTGTAGACATCCATGAGGTTCCACCAATTCCTGTTCCCTCCCCTGTACAGAGCCCAGCACATACTGAGGAAATGCCACCTTTATCCCCTGCACCATTGTCACCTGATACCGTGCTTGGTTATCCATTTGGATCTCCTGGGTCTACACCACCTACACCCCATGGACTGCTAGATGCTACCACTCAGGCTTCTCTTATCGCTGATTATCATATGACTTTGGGTGGCCTGTCAGAGGCCCGGAATGTTAGGAGTGATCTGTTGGATCGACTTACTGCACCAAGGATTGAGGGTGGGATAGTTCCGGCAGGATTAGCAAATAGCATGGAAAGGATTGAGGCTACCACCCGTGTTACAGCTAGAGGCCATCTTGAGGGTCAGGTTGATCCAGCTCTACTTGCGACTATCTTAGACCTCATCACCTCTGTGATGGAGCAGGTTAGGGATGTCGTGCGTGCTCGCATCTCTTAATCCATGGTAGTGTGCTGAGCCAGAGCAATCAAACATGGGTTTCATGTAGCACCGCTTTTGGAGGATTAGCCTAAGTTATGAATGATTAGTTTTAATGACGAGATGACTATCTATGGTAGTACTTTTGGGATAGGAGCGATAAGTTCATATGATGTAATCCTCTTTAATATGTTCAGTTGTTGTACCCTCGAATAAATGGTTATGTATATATTCGTTAATTTCAGTTCAGATCAGTTTGTTTGTGATAAAATCACATTGTTAATTGCTCTATTAACACTTAAGAGAGTGTCATGAAGTTTATCGAACTTGAGAATTCATAATTTGCAATCGTTCAAGGACTAAACGAGGGGAAGACTTAAGCAAAGTAAGTAAGACAAATATCTGGAGATTCTCAAAATTTTCCAAGTAATATGTCCCCACAAGGAATAAGATTAGGGGCAAACCTTGAATGTGATAATCAGGGAGGTCGCAATTAAGATATAAAGAATCCGGAATATAATAAAGTGGAAAATGAAGATTTTAAATTAAAAGATGACCCCAATAATGGGGAGTAGGAAGAAATATTTAGACTAAGACAGCAGAAGTCGAGCGAGATAAGGAGACCCGAGACGGTACTCCTATACGGAAATTCATGAACCTGTCTAAACAGAACTTATATTTTATTCCCAACCACCACCTTGAGGAAACAATGTGGTGTGAAATTCTTTCAGGACCTCTAAGTCGCTAAGCTCTCAGAGTTCCAAGGAACAAGCTGACCCAGTCGAGGCAAGAGCCTGGCTAAAGGAAATATAGGAATCATTTGAGATTCTAAATGATTGACGAACCACAAAAGACTGTTTTTATCACTTACCCTCCTAAGAGAGAGACCACCCGCTGGTGAAAGACCAAGGAAGGCACGGAGCAAGAGATTATAATAAACTGATTTAAGTTCAGTCAATTGTTTTCAGGAAAGTACTTCCCAAGGTTATAGAGATATAGTAAAAGCTTTAGAGCCAGAACAAAGGCAGACGAGTATGATGAATTATGAATCTAAGTTATAAAAGTTGTCAAGATTCGTTCTAAGGACACGAATCCAGAATGACGGGATGTTTGAAATCAATGCTTATGTTGTGTTGGTTCATGAAATAATGATAAGAGAAAGGGAAATAAAAAGAAACTGAAGTGGAAAGGGATATAAAGGCAATAGAGTTTGAGGTATGATAAGGGAGTCGGGTATGAGGAAACCCTAAAGACTCGTAGCAATATAAATAGGAAAGTATGTAATCATTGGTATGAGGGTGATTCACCATGAGTTAAAGTTGATGGTTGAAGGCATAAGAGTTATGTACATTTTATCCCCTTTAAGTTGGGAGGATTCAAGGAAACCTTTAGATAGTTCGAAGGATAAATAATAAGACGCGGATAGACTAAGGAGACAAGAAAGTAAGAATGTAGGAAAATTGGATGAAGGAAGTGACCTTCAATAATGTGAAATGTAAGACCGGTGGCTCGATACTCAGAAAGGGAGACGCCAGGTATGAGAGGTATCCCAACATTGAGATGACTGTTGAGATAAACAACAAAAGTAAATAAGGAATTATTAAGAAGAAGTTCACGTTGAACATGACCAATATCTTCCAGAACATCCATGTTATCATTACCAAATCAGGAAAGAAAAGCGGATGACCATTGTTATTTTTTGGAGGCCATATGGATTGACCTCAATTTGAATAAGGATGCTATTATGAAGTTAAGTATAGACTATCGAGGTGGGAATGATGAATAAGATAATCTATCAAGGATATATGACTTGATTTATCCATGGAAGGATGCAGGTACCTTTTAAAGGTGGAATTAAGGATAGAACATTGGTAACTTAAAATGAATCCTAGGGAACTGCATAAAGGTTGGCATGTCACCCGTAATAGGGACAGTATGAGTTTTGACAATATGATTGGGAAAGGGTTAAGGTAACAACAACCTTTAAGAATCAGTGGAGAAATTTTTCAGAAGAATATAGACAATGGTTCTAGTATTAGTAAATGGTATTGTGATATGCCCTGTATCTAGGGAATACAGGAGGAACGATTGAAGGATAACCTTAAAGGTTTTACAAGGAGAAAGGTAATATTCAAAATTCTCAAGAATAGAAATATTGATAAAGGAAATATGACGTAATTATAATGTTGCCAAGTGAGGCACGTGTTAAACCACGAGAAAGTACGAATCGAACCAGTAAAGGTCGAAATTGTTCAGGGCAATTAGGACCTAAGATAAAAGATGTTCTAAGTATGATTGAGAGTCAGTCGTGACAGTGATTAACCTCTAAAGATTGAGGCAATAACTTATGGAAAAATGGTGATATTTTTTTTATTTTATTTACTCATCAGATATTAAAGAAAAGCATCTTCACATAAGCTGTGATTGAAATAAGGTAGAAAATTTATTTGGAGGTGGTTAAAATGACATTGACTGTAAGGAAATTTTACTATCAGGAAAGGCCAAAGAGGTGGCCGACCCTTTAAAGGTAAGAGGATAATTATAGGCGCGTGTGCCAAAGGAATACAGTGATGATGGTTGAAGCCGGGAAGGTTGTATTACGGTTCGGAAGATTGACATTCCTTCTGATGACTGTGCAATACTCAACCGTAATAGTAGTTGGGTAAAGGTTTAATTCGTGGAATCGCCATTAGCGGGCTATCTATCTTAGAAGGTACTATCTTGAGAATGAGCCTGGACCATATTTCAAAAGGACTAAACGAACCTTTGAGTTAAGTCTTCTATCGAAGGCATATGATTAAGAATGGTATTAACCTGCTATCGTTACTTGCAATTTTATCTACTTCATGTCATGAAAGTACGTCAGAGTTTGGAGTGTTCTTCATGAATTGTGATTGGTGGTTATGTTAACTCCTTAGGAGAATTAGATACGAGATGTATGGACTCCGTATGGTTAGCTATTAAGACTTCATGGAAAATGAATGACTACAGTAGGTCAGTGGTGGACCATAGTAAGGCAGCAATGATTTTGCGAGTAATGAGCTGATTACAACCGTGAGAGTTGTATTGGAATGGGTGTTGAGATTGAGTACCACTAATCGGGTCGTGGTAGTGTATAAGTTATCATTGATAGACTAATTAAGTAGAGTATCTACCTATTGAATATTATTCTTTCTTATCAATAGAGAGTCGTATTACTATACGAGGAAGGTTGCGGTGCAAGCATAAAATTCTATTAACGATGATGTATAAAATGAGATTCCAGATTCGATTTTCGATGTCAAGGGAGTTTCATAGGTGACTGAGTATAAGCTCGAGGAAGAGCATGGGTCCATAGAATGATGGACGGAATAACAAAAATATTTAAGCATGTGAAATGCCATGCGATAATACTTGATGTTGATATATATACATATATGTTTTGTTCTCCTATGACAAACCTCTATAATTCAGAGGTAGGTTCCAAGCCAGATATTTTATGGCAATATTTTTTTTCATATATACAATTCTCTTCAGTTCGTTCTTTTCTCTCTTTTCATTTCATGTAAACTGAGAAGAACAACCCTTCCAGAAGGGGAGGTATTGCCGAATGACTATCTATCTATGTGATAGAAGCCGAGTAGGATACCAGCTATTGTTTAATTGCTTGTCAAGTACTAAAGGCTGGCCACCTTCTGTACTAACTATGCGATATAACAAGTGTTCATGATCATAGTGATCTCTCAACAAATTCATTTACTTCTATATGATTGATCAAACTTTGGGTAATGGAAACAACTGAAAAAGGAGTAATAAAGTTGTGGTAGTATTCGGAATGGAAAAACATTCGTGATACTAAGGTTGACGCGTGTATTAAAAGGTTATAGAATGCTAACGAGCAAAGGTGTAACCAGTATAATATTAGGAACGGAAGGTAGTAGCGATTACGAACTGGAAAAGAATGGGTATTGAGACGCCAAAGCTATAGTGCTAGAAGCTGTGATAAAATTCCATGCAATAGACTTGAAAGAATTTGGAATGATCACTTAACGCGGATTGAGTTATCTTACAATAATAGATCATATGTCATTATCGAGATATCACCTTATGAGATCCTTGAGGGAAGACAATGTCGATCTCCCTTAGGTTAGGATGAAGTTGTAGAGCGCAAGATGCTCGGACAAGCAGTGGTCCAAAGGACCAAGGATATGATAGATCTAATCAGAGGACGGCTGGTAGTAACCCAAGATGGACATAAGAGGTATGCTGATTTGACACGAAAGGACAAGGAATGGGAAGTAGGGGACCTAATGTTGTTATAGGCATTCCCTTGGAAGGGGTTAATGATATTCGGAAAGAAAGGAAAACTAAGCCCAAGATACATTGGACCTTTGAGATATTAAGACGGATTGGAAAGTTAGCTTACGAGCTAGCCCTACCCCCGAAGCTGTAGCAAGTCATAACGTGTTTCGCGTATCAATCTTAAGGAAGTGTAATTCGGATGCCAGACAAATAGGGGCATATGAGCACATAAACATGCAACCCGACGTAACCTATATGGAGTAACCAGGAAAGGTTATAGATTTAAAAAGGAACAAGTGCTTAGGAGAAGGATTATCAAACTATTCAGAGTTTGATGGAAGAACCAAAATGTGGGAGAATTTCCTTGAGAATTAGAAAGTGTAATGCTAAGAGAGTATCCCTATTCATTTTCTATCTGATTCCGGGACGGAATCCTTTTAAGGAGGGGAGACTGTAATAACCCCAATTTTTTTGGAAATTTTTGAAACCCTTATAAATAGTGTTTTTGCTGAATGAGAAAACTTTTCATGCCACACAATGTAGGGGTTCTGTTATTGATATTCTGAGATTTTATTAGTACTCTATATGGTATATAACTGTATGTAAAGATCCTCAGAATCCAATTCCGAACACTTTGGTTTTTCCCGGAAATCCACCAGATACAGAAAGAATTGAGTATAAGGTAACAGAATAAAAAGGATTTAAATTAAAGGATTATAATAGAGGATCATAAAAAGGAATATAATGTATTGAGGAAGGTTAAGGGAACCTAAGTAATAAGATCCCGGGTATGATCCTTCAAACGATAAACGAGAACGAAAGTTAAGCGAACCGTATAACAGATCAGCGGTCATTAGGCAAACAATTAGGAAGTTAATCAAAGGGATTAGAGAGAGTGATGTCACCCAACCAATGAGAAGAGGACAAGGAGGGAAAGATGACATCACCACATGACATGGGCATGACATGGGAAGGAAGGAGATGTGGTGGCTTTTTAACCACACAAAATCAAGGGCAACTAGGTAATTAACTAAATCAAACACAAAAACAAGTCAACCAAGCCAAGCAAATTCATTCTTCATCAAAATCAAAAAGAAACCAAGGCATGGTTCATCTTTGCTCTCGGCTTTTTATCATTTTAAAGGGCAAGAAATTCAAAACTCAAGATCCAAGCCTCCTAAATTGGTAAGATAATTCCCTAATCATCTTTATGCTTAGTTAGGGCTATATCATGAGTTTAAGCCATCAATTCCTTCTCAATCTTCTTCATTTAATCAAAGAAGAAGACAATGAATAGTGTTTTCAAGTTTTTAACTTGAAATTTTTCTTGTTTTCCTTGAAGATCCAAGCATTCCTAAGACTTCTCAAAGCTTCTTAAGGCTTCCTAGCTCCTCCCACCACTTCAAGGAAGGTATATCATCTCCAAACCCTAGATTCCTATGTATTATAAGATGATTTTGATTAGTAGGGTGATATTGTAGCTTGATGTTTGTGATTTAGAGTTTGGGATTGAAATGGTATTGAAATGGAATGGTAAATGTTGTTGTTTTGATTAAAAGAACTTAAGCATGGTTAAAGTTAAGCTTAGGCATAAGTATGAATGGTAAAATTGAATTGGTTGGGGTTGTTATGATGTGATAAGGATGGATGTTGGTTGTATGTTGGATTTGAGGTTGAATTGGGTTGGTTTTGAATGGTTTAAAATTGGGAAATCGCGTAAACATAGCCGTCGTAACGTCCGATTTTCTTTAGACTGTTTTTGTGCATAACATTAGGACCCGAGAACCCCCTGCTAGATTATGACCATTGCCATGTTTAGATAGCTCATGTTACGAGCTTCGTTTTTATATGTAGTTCGTTCGATTCCGATGCACGGTTTAGGAGAAACGACCGTTTCACGTAACGGCATTTCGCGAACGAAACTTTTCCCCTCGCCTTACTTTGAAACATAGGTTAAAGACCAAAAAGGGTTAATTAATGTATGAAACATTTATGGTAAGTGTGTTAGGCAGTTGGTAAGACACTCGCGAAGGAATCGCCTTAAAACTCGTAAAGGTTAAATTATTAAAAATGGTGGAGCCGAGGATACCCGAGTGACTTAAGCGAGTCAGTAAGCGCAAAACAAGCGTTAGAGTCTAAGTTAGTTAAAGTATAGATTTACAAGTGACTTTGGTTTAATTCCAACTTACTTGTTGTTTATAGGTTACCAGACTCGTCCCGAGCCTTTTATCAGCCCAAGTCGCTCAGGCAAGTTTTCTACCCGTTATAACTGTTGTTGTGATGTATATATGTATATGCATTATCTTGCGATAGATGCATG
This sequence comes from Apium graveolens, assembly GCF_009905375.1. Taxonomy (NCBI): domain Eukaryota; kingdom Viridiplantae; phylum Streptophyta; class Magnoliopsida; order Apiales; family Apiaceae; genus Apium; species Apium graveolens. The sequence continues at coordinate 35,089,755 of NC_133650.1, forward strand.
TTGGTTAATTAGCAAATGTTGCAATATATTGAAGCATGCTGCTATGGTATATATATATACATGCCTGTTTCGTATTCTTTCCATATATATCTGTTGATTCAGTTGATAATACCTATGCTAGAGGATAGCGGTAATTTGCATATACCCTTAGTATAGGGACCCAAAGGTGAAAACATATTTCTAAACCGGGAGTCGATGTTCCCGAGTATATTATATATATATACATATATATATATATGGATATAGTTTTTAAAACTATTGATCGAATAAGGTTTATTCGATACCTTTATTTTACTTAATTTAATATTAATTCGAGTATTCATTCGAGGGCTTATGACTCAGTTTATTTTATTATTTGAATATTATTTGAATATTCATACGAGGGCTTATGACTCCGTTTATTTTATTATTTGAATATTATTTGAATATTCATACGAGGGCTTATGACTCAGTTTATTTTATTATTGAATATTACTTGGATATTCATTTGAGGATGTATGACTCCTTTATTTTATGAATATTATTTATAGTATTCATTCGAGGTATTATGACTCCGCTTATTACTTAATAATATTCTTTATTGTATTAAAGAATAAGGTGTCGATAATTAAACTTATTTTTGATTATTCAAATAAAGATATTACTTTCGTATAAGTATATCTTTGATTATTTGCTATTCATTCGAGTATAAGTTTTCCAACTTCTACCTCCATTATTCTTTATAGGAATATTATTTAAATAATAATATTCAGACATTTTCTAAATATATGGGGACTGATTTACTTCATTAAATCAGCTTTACTCCAAACACTCTTTAAAGTGTTTTCGAGTCTTCAAAATCATTTTTAAAAGTTAGAGCGGATCCCAAAACTCATTTTTATATTTAAGATCTTCCTTTTTAAGGGGATTTAAATACTCGCTCAAAACCTGAGGGATCCGGCTCTGTGGTGTATTTTATATTCGCAACACGGTTGCAGTTTTGGTAAATGAATTGATTACTTACCCAACGTTCGGGAAGTAAGTCCATCTATTGAGTCGGCATAAGGAACATGGGCTCAGTGGGCATCCATGATAGTGTAAGTGGCTCAGTGGGAGTCCATCAAATGCATAAGTGGCTGGGTGGCAGTCCAGCATAAGGTCCTATTATGACCAGGGTGATGACCAGTGGGGAATTGGTCCATCTACTAGTAGAAAAGGTTACTTATTGGTATCTTTGCCTGATCAGCAAGATATCTGGTTTATGCCAAAATTTCTTTTCTTTCCAAATTCATTGGATATTGTAACTCTGTTCATACTTTACATGATAGAGGTTTTCAGGAAATGTATGAGAGATATATATAGGTGTATATATATATCGGGACTTAATGAAGTATCTCGTAACTTCATTTCATTCAATAATATTTCAAAGATTGAATCTATTTAAGTATTATCTTGTAGTCTCATCTATGTGATGAACTTTTGAACTAATTATAACTTGAACGGTGGTAGTTCAAGTAGTATTTGGAAAAGATATAAGTATATTGGGGTATCTTGTAACTTCGTCTTTTAAACTTATATCTAATTAATAATTGTCTTATGAATGACAAAGATTTTCAGAAAAACGTTGAGACAAGGTTAGATATATGAGATCACCTTGCAACGATATTTTTTTTATACAGTTATACACTGGGACTTTGTGTATATTATGCATGGAAGAGGACTTCCAATATTTTGTAAAGTATATATGTATATATATATACTGAATATTTTGCGACTTCATCGCATTAAGATATCAACTTGGTTCATTTCTTTTGACCAAGACTTTCATGAGTATTATGAGTAGGCTCATATATTGTTAATCATTATACATATTATTTTGGTGGGCTGGCTGCTCACCCTTGCTTTCTTCTTTCATCACACAACATCAGATAGATAAGATGAACAGGACCAAGCTCCCGATTCGCAAGCGATTAGGAGACTTTCCGCAGTTTTCTAGAAGCGTTGATGCCGCCATAGCTGAGGTAGGAGCTACCAATAGGCTAGGCTTTCAACTTTTGATGTACCAGATTTATGTATAATTATGAATTATAATAATGGCAAAGAAAATGTAAATTTATTCAGAAAACCTTTTAAGGTGTATTGGCGGATAATTGTGGAATAAAATGACTTGTGATTATTTCTGGATATTCATCTCTGAGACTATAACTTGTGGTGTGTGTGTTATTGTGGGGTCACAGTACAGAGTAGTTGATTGTGTATTAAGATTGGGTGTTATTAAGGGAAATGGAACTCGTGACAACCCGGATCCCCGACCCCGGATTTGGGGGTGTTACACACACTAAGGATCAGTTAATGATATATTCAAGTATCTCACATCCATTCTCTCAGGTTGATCCCTCAACCTTACAACTCTTTATTACTTTTACTCGTAGCATCACTCATTACTTAAAAGCCTCTTGCTGATATCATATTCTTTTTGTTGATCATATAATTGAACTTTAGTCCCCATTTTATATATATAATGGAGCTTACTTACTTTTCTTGAATATACACACATAAACACTCTATGAACCAGCTATACATGTGATGGTAAAGCCAACCCACTTACACTTATCTTTCGTATTTACTGTTTCAAAAGGACCGGCACAATGCCTATTTATTCTCTGTTCTTTCTAATTCTAGTAATCCGTGCTTATGAACGTTTACAATAGTTACTGGTTATTGAGCCCCATTCCCATATTTTTCTCTATTCAATAACTTAGTTTATAATCGCTTCCAATCGCATTCGAGGCTCTTTAATCATCCTCTTAATCTTCCCGTCCATCTGCGAATGATATACTGAAACCATGGCGTATTCGATTTCTAACATTCTCGAAATTACTTCAGAGTTAAGAATTAACGAGAAAATCTCGACTGAATATGATTGACGCACAAACTTATCACCATATCTTATTTTTTTTGAATCACAATCTAGTATATTTGTTGAGCGAAAATTTCTTACTGCTTTGAAGAAAATACACTAACCTGGAGGCATTACCAGCATATTCCAACCCATATTATCATTTGTTTTGGTTCTAGGGAGTCCTCATACGAACTAACTGTAATGCACTTCCTTGACATCTAGTCACATATAACGTTTGTTCTTTCTTTGTGCCATACTATCCGAAAGTCTTCTTTGACATCTATGTCTCGTATCATATTCTCGAAGTAGCTTGAATCCCTTGAGTTATCGAGGTTTAACTAAATTCTTATCTTTTAGTTTTGTCTTACCTAATGCCCCATTCATCTAGGAGTGGTATGGACTATTCTGATTCGTCACAATTCATCGAATTCTGAATACTCTTATCAAATCTCAAATCAAACAGTATTAATCATTTATAATCAATTTCTGGATCGGATGACGTACCACTATTTCTTCAGGAAACAACTAACCCACTTATTGAAAAAACAGTTTATTAACAAAAGAGAATGATTAGGTTTCGACAACCTATCGATAATGATTTAATTTACGCTTTCCTCACCTTTGGTTCTCAAGTGATTTCACTACGGAATCTCTTGGCGAAATATATCTATCTTTATTTTTGAAAGTCAACGGTTATAATAATCCATTTAGCCTTTGATGCTCCGTCCTAATTCTAGAGTAGGTATAACATTTATTTACATGTTTTCCTCCATTTTCTCTTCACGTGTGGTCACTAGATATTTCCTTTTAGCCCTCGGTACTTGATCGTATTCGTGGGATGCATTCCCTATCTCAATTTACAATTGTTTCCTCAATTTTTCACCTTACTTCTATCTTTCATATTACCCATATCTTACCTATATCCTGGCATCTTATAAAGTTTCTTTATCACCCTTTCGATTCCACTTCCTCTCCTGTTAGATATATTTGATAATGTCATGGCTAATATGATTTATGTTTGGTTTTCAAATCTTACTTAAACAGGATAAATCAGTACTTACTGGAAGTCAGGACTTAAGGAAGTCAGGACTTAAGGATATCAGTACTTATATTATCAGGAGATAATCATCAGAAGATGGATATCAGAACTTAAGTATTGATGGACGTTCAGATAATGACAGCAGCTGATTAAAGGAAAGAAGGTCGAGACAAACATAAGAAGAGATATGCATGAAGAAGGAATTCTATGAAGAATAGAATACTTGGAAGAAAAGATATCTAATTGATATATTTTAGGAAGCAGAATTATATTCCATATCAATTAGGGATTATCTTGTAATTGTGTAGTATATAAACACAGACATAGGGTTTACACTATAAGTGTAATCATATTCGAGAAGATTATTCATTGTAACCCTAGCAGCTCTCGTGATATTTGTTCATCACTGAGAGGTAACAGTTCCATACTGTAACAGAGTTTATTGTTTCAATAAAGTTTGTTTTCTGTTACTTGAGTTATTAAAGTTCGATTTGATTGTACATTACACTGTATTCACCCCCTCTACAGTGTGTGTGTGACCTAACAAGTGGTATCAGAGCCTATCTGTTAACACACAAATAGTTTAAGATCCAAACACAATCATGTCTGACACAGAAACTCCAATTAAGCCCACCAAAACTGAAGAACCTCCAAAGACACAAATTCAAAGTCGGTATGAGACCATCAGAGTTCCCATACTGAGACCATTTGAATATGCCATATGGAAGGTGAGGATGACCATGTTTCTGGAAGCTACAGATCCAGAATATCTTGATAGAATCAAGGAAGGACCTCACAAACCAACCAAGCTCACTGTTGCAGTTGCAGGTGAAGCAGCAAAGACTGTACCAAAGGAGAAGAGTGATTATACTGCTGAAGATATCGCATCAATTGCTAAGGATGCTAAGGTACGACACTTACTGCATAGTGCCATTGATAATGTAATATCAAACAGGGTAATTAACTGCAAGACTGCAAAGGAGATATGGGATGCTCTGGAAACAATGTGTCAGGGAACTGATATAATTAAGAAGAACAGGAAGACAATACTCACTCAAGAGTATGAACACTTTGACTCAAAGGCTAATGAGTCATTGACTGATTTATATGATAGATTTGTCAAACTTTTGAATAATTTGTCACTGGTTAATAAGGAGTATGATCTTGAAGATTCAAACCTTAAATTCCTGTTAGCTCTTCCTGAATGCTGGGATTTGAAGGCTACAACAATAAGAGACAACTACAATCTTGATGAAACAACTCTTGATGAAATTTATGGAATGCTCAAGACTCATGAACTTGAGATGGAACAAAGAAGCAAGAGGAAAGGAGGAAAGTTAGGGACAGTTGCTCTTAAGGCTGAAGAAGAATCCCCCAAGGCAGCTACCTCAAGGAAAGACAAGAGTAAAGCTCTTTTCACAAAGTCTAATACTAAGTCATCAAGTTCTAAAAGTGATGATGACTCAGAATCTGAAAGCTTGCCTAAGACTGATGCTGATGAAGAGATGATGAAGCTGTGTGCTCTTATGGTGAAATGGATCACAAAGATTGCATACAAGAAGTTCAGGAAGGGAAAGAAGTTTTCCAGGAAAGGCACAAGTTCTGATAAGAAGAATTTCAGAAGATCTGAGGGCAAAGGAGGAAAGTCTGACAGAGGAGATTACACCAATGTCAAATGCTATAACTGTGGTGAGAAAGGCCACATATCTCCTGATTGCAAGAAAGTGAAGAGTGACAAAGGCAAGGCTCTTATCACAAAGAAGAAAAGCTGGACAGACACCTCAGACTCTGAAAGTGAGGAGAATTATGCTGTGATGGCAAATACTGATAAAGCAAGTGCTGGAAGCAGTTCTGAAGCTGCTGAATCAAAGGTACCTCAGACTACTTATGCTTTTCATACTGATGATATTAATGAGTTGAGAAGATATCTTAAAACCATGTTTGTTAGTTATAGAGATCAAACTTTAACATGTGAAAGATTAACTTCTGAAAATCTTGCTTTTAAGAAAAGAAATGATTTCTTAGAAAAAGAGTTAGTTATGTTCCATCAAACTCAGAAAGATAGAGATGATACTTTTTATGTTAGGGATGAAGTGCTAAAAATGAATGAATCTCTAAAAACTGAGTTAGAAAAGGAAAGAGAGGTTATCAGGACTTAAACTAACTCTGGCAGAACAACTCAAAACTTGCTAAGTAGTGAAAACTGGAAAGAGGGCTTAGGTTATGGAGAGGATAAGAATGATAAAGGAACTGTAGAAATTAAGCCTTTTGTTGTTAAGCAAAAGCCAAAGTTAAAACCTGTTAAGTTTGTAACTGTAAAGTCTGATAATGAGAAATTAGAAGTTAAAAAGGGATTAACTTTTGACAAACTAAAACAGGAAAAGACAGCTGAAGTAAACATAGGCTTAATGACTAAGAAGCAGCTTAAGCATAAGCTGAAAGATGTTAAGAATGCAAACAAGGTAAAATCTCCTAGGAAAAATAGGAATGGAAAGGAAGGTGTGAATAAAAGCAATGATTATAAGCCTGTTCCTAAAGATCATAGGAGAACGTGTCATAACTATGGAAGTTCTAACCATCTGGCCTATTTTTGCAGGATGAATAAGAACATAAACTCCTTACCTTCAAAGTCAGGAGTTAAGAGTCAGTCTGTTAGATATAAGCCACAAAATCCTTGTTTTCATTGTGGTAGTTTATGGCATTCCATTTATACTTGTAAGGAATATCATAGTTTGTACTATGATTATTATCAAATAAAACCTTCTTTAAAGAAAGTTTCCATTGTTTCTTCTACTGTAAATTCTGATTCAAAGTCTGATAGTGTAAATTCTGATAAGAAAAATGTTCACATAAACTCTGATGCTAAATCTGTTGCAAATGTTAACAAATTTGATAAGGCCAAAGGATCCAAGCAAGTCTGGGTCCTTAAAACTAATCATTAGTGGTCTTTGTGGTTGCAGGGCAACAGGAAAAACATCCTAGTTCTGGATAGTGGATGTTCAGGACATATGACTGGAAATAAAGCCCTGTTATCAGACTTTGTGGAGAAAGTTGGCCCAAGTGTTTCTTATGGAGATGGAAACATTGGAAAAACATTGGGATATGGCAATATCAATCTTGGGAATGTCATCATTAAAGAAGTAGCTCTGGTCTCAAGACTTAAACACAATCTGCTGAGTATAAGACAAATCTGTGACAGAGGTTATCATGTTGATTTCTTTGAAGAACACTGTGAAGTTGTGAGTAAATCTACAGGCAAAGTTGTTCTGAAAGGATACAGGCGTGGTAACATTTATGAAGCTAAGCTTTCAACAAGTACTGATGGTTCTACAATCTGTCTGATGAGTAGAGCATCAATTGAAGAAAGCTGGAATTGGCACAAGAAATTCTCACATTTAAATTTCAACAATATAAATGAGTTGGTCAAGAAAGATCTTGTGAGAGGACTTCCAAAGTTAGTATTTGCTCCTGATGGCCTTTGTGATTCTTGTCAGAAGGCCAAACAAAGAAAATCTTCATTCAAGAGCAAGACTGATTCATCAATTCTTGAGCCTTATCACCTACTACATGTTGATCTATTTGGTCCAGTAAATGTCATGTCTATTACAAAGAAGAAATATGCTATGGTCATAGTGGATGAGTTCACCAGATACACATGGGTGTATTTCTTGCACACAAAAAGTGAAACTGCATCTATCTTGACTGATCATGTCAAACAACTGGATAAAATGGTCAAAGATTCTGTGAAGACAATAAGGAGTGATAATGGCACTGAGTTCAAGAATCTGATAATGGAAGAGTTCTGTAAAACCATGGAATCAAGCAGGAATTCTCTGCTCCTGGAACTCCACATCAAAATGAAGTTGTTGAAAGAAAGAATAGAACTCTCATTGAAGCTGCACGTACAATGCTTGAAGAAGCAAAGCTTCCAACCTATTTCTGGGCTGAAGCTGTGTAGACTGCTTGTGTTACTCAAAATGCAACACTCATTAACAAGCAAGGAAAGACACCATATGAGATGGTGAAGAAAAAGAAGCGAAATATGAAGTATTTTCATGTATTTGGATGCAAGTGTTTTGTTCTCAAGACTCATCCTGAACAGCTATCCAAATTTGATCTAAAAGTTGATGAAGGAATCTTTGTTAGATGTCCACTTTCCACAAAAGCCTTCAGAGTCTATAATTTGAGAACAAGAGTGGTCATGGAATCTATCAATGTCTCTTTTGATGACAAGAAGATTACTGGACTTGAAGATTTTATTGATCATGATCAGCTGAGATTTGAAAATGAAAACTCAAATTCTAATACTGAAAATCCTGACAATCTAAGTCCTGATACTGCAGACTCTGATGGATTAAACTCTGATATTATTGAAACTGTGGTGACTACGCCAAAGGAAGATGCACCTATGCAGGGGGAGCATACTCAAGATCTTACCACATCACAAGAAGCATCGGAACATACATCTGGCTCTTCAAGATCTGATTCGTCAAGTTCTGATAAGCCAAGTTCTGATAGTTTTGAAAATCTAAATTCTGAAGAATCCAACTCAAAGAGCATAGTTTCAGGGGGAGCATCAGAAAATGAAAATGAAGACAACATGGATCATTGGGGAGCATCCAGTTCTAGAGAAAACCTTCCATCTGTAAGGAAGTGGACTAAATCACATACACCTGATTTGATAATTGGAAATCCTGATACAGGTGTCAGAACTAGAACAGGTACTTCAAATGAATGTCTTTACAATTCTTTTCTTTCTCAGACTGAGCCAAAGAAAGTGGAAGAAGCTCTTCAAGATGCTGATTGGGTGCAAGCAATGCAGGAAGAGTTAAATGAATTTGAAAGAAACAAATTCTGGACCCTGGTGCCAAGACCAAAGAATAGATCTGTTATTGGTACAAAGTGGGTATTCAGAAATAAAACTGACAGTGATGGCATAATTACAAGGAATAAGGCAAGGCTGGTTGCAAAAGGATATTCTCAATAAGAGGGAATTGATTATGATAAAACATTTGCACCAGTTGCTAGGTTAGAAGCCATAAGGATATTTTTGGCTTATGCTGCTCACAATAAGTTTACTGTCTTTCAAATGGATGTGAAAAGTGCTTTTCTCAATGGAGAATTGGAGGAAGAAGTATATGTTGAACAACCTCCAGGCTTTATAGATTCCAAATATCCAGATTATGTCTACAGGCTTGATAAAGCACTTTATGGACTTAAGCAAGCTCCTAGAGCATGGTATGAGACTTTAGCTCAGTTTCTTCTGGAAAGTGGATTTAACAGAGGAACTATAGACAAAACACTGTTCTACCTCAACCATGGAAAGGACTTACTTCTGGTCCAGATTTATGTTGATGATATCATTTTTGGGTCTATAAATGACAAACTTTGCAAAAAGTTTGCCAAACTGATGCAGTCAAGGTATCAGATGAATATGATGGGGGAACTTAGCTTTTTTCCAGGGCCTTCAAGTCAACCAGAATGAAGAAGGCACCTTTATTTGTCAAACTAAGTACACTAGAAACTTGCTGAAGAAATTTGGAATGCAAGATTGTTCAAGTGCATCCACTCCCATGGCCACTGCAACAAAACTGGACAAGGATACTGGTAAATCAGTAGATATTACTGATTACAGAGGTATGATTGGCTCTCTACTCTATCTAACTGCTAGTAGACCTGATATCATGTATGCTACCTGTCTTTGTGCAAGATTTCAAGCAGATCCAAGAGAACCTCACTTAACAGTTGTGAAAAGAATTTTTAAGTATCTTAAGGGAACAGCTGATCTGGGATTGTGGTATCCCAGAGAATCAGATTTTAAACTAATAGGTTACTCAGATGCAGATTTTGCAGGTTGCAAAATTGACAGGAAAAGCACAAGTGGAAGCTGCCAATTTCTTGGAGGCAGATTGGTTTCTTGGTTTAGCAAGAAACAAAAGTCAATTTCCACATCAACTGCAGAAGCAGAGTACATTGCTGCAGGAAGCTGTTGTGCACAGATTCTTTGGATGAAGAATCAGTTACTGGATTATGGGTTAACATATTTCAAAATCCCTATTTACTGTGATAATCAAAGTGCTATTGCTATGACAGGTAATCCAGTTCAACACTCTATGAAAAAGCACATCAACATCAGGTACCACTTTATCAGGGAACATGTGGATGAAGGTACAGTGGAATTGCACTTTGTTCCAACAGATCAACAACTAGCAGATATCTTCACAAAACCACTGTGTGAAGCTACTTTTACAAGATTGGTAAATGAACTTGGAATGGTTTCAGGTTCTTTCTCTAAATCTGCTTAGTTTTGTTCTGATGCAGTAGACTTTATGATCAGTATTTACAGAAATTACTCTCTGTGTGTATTCTGTGCTTTATTGAAAATTTGCTTAAGTACTGACTGTTGTCTGATGTAAGTTTCTAAACTCTGATAGTGATATGTCTGTTAATATAACTATTCAATCCTATGAGGATACCTATGCTAGATGCTGACCTAGTAGTCTTCAATAAATGAGGGATCCCATGTTAGAAGTAATTATTTTTATGGAAATCTATTGACACAAGCAAATTCTGATATTGAGCTTAGTTGAGTTTACTTTGTCTATCTTATTACTAAGTCACAAACTAGAATAATGCTTCTCATCTGTTAAGTTCTGATGCTAGTAAATCTGTTGAATGTACTAAGTGGTGATAAACCTCTCTTATTAAAAGAAAAAGAAAAGAATCATGGATTAAAATTCAGGTACTCCTTTGAGATCTAGAGTACAAATGCGGAAGGGACGACCCAAGTGCATTTCTGGTATTAAGTAAATATGCATCAGAAAAGCAAAATATTTTCTTGGTGACTTTTCACACTCTATGATTACTGGAGAAATACTCTGATAATAGCATAAATTCTGATAAGTAGTCGTGACTCACTTACACTGAGAAGCCACTGTAAAATGGAATTTAAAAAGATGCACAAAATTAGCACAAAATAGTTGAGGTGGACTCAAGCATGAACTCATTCAATAGTAGGTTTCAGAATAATGACAGGTTTTTAGTAAAGTTTTAGTTATGCCTTATTTCTAAGATATACTGAAGTGAATCAGACTTTACTCTTTGTCTGATATTTAGCTTAATGCACACACTAAACCCTCCATATGAATGATGAAAATAACTGTGGTGATCTATGTTATTTTAGATGAACAGTTTCTGTGTCACATTGCACAAATTCCGAGGACAAGTTCTGATTGCACGTTCTGATGATTAAGTTCTGAAGAATCTATATCAGAATTTGTGTGAGGACTTACTAAGATAGGCATTCATTTTTCGAGTTAAGAAATTATGTTCTGATAATTGTTAAGTTCTGATATAAATCTAAGTTCTGATATTAAATTCTGATTCTTTACTTGACTTATTTGTGGATAAAATCAAAAAACAGTTTCATTTTAAATCAGACTATGTTTGGGTAGAATATTAACAGTCAATATCATTAGGGATAGTGGTTCACGACACGTACAGTAATTTTTACTTGTTACTTGTGCGCATTAACCCTGACTTACACTTCCAATGACTGTTTTTCCTCTTCCCAGTCTAGGGAGATGAGGTAGAATTAATTCTACCTGCCAGCATTAAATTTCTTTGCATCTCCTGGCCTTCTTTTGCCTATATAAACAACCACTTCACATTATCCTTCATATCAACTCTTTTATCACAAAACTCATCTCCATTTTCTTAATATCAAAAACACCATGGTCAATTACAATATGTTTTTGAACTATGAAACATTCAACATGGAGCTGAGCTGTGAAGCCTGGCAGCAGAAATGGCACGTCACTGCCATTCCTGATGAGATATGGGACTCAGTTCCCCAGGAGGTACTCACCCACCTCCTGTTCTTCTACATGGATTACCATCGCCATCTGAAGCGATTGGAGGAGGAAAGGCTGGAAGCTCTCCGCTAGCAAGAGCGAATCATCCGACTCGCTATTCTGTTTGCCGAGAGTAGGAAGAAGAAATGATTTATTTTCTTCTTCCTATTTTTCTTCATCGTCAGCCTTGCCCTGCTTCTTGAGCTAGGACAAAGGCTGTTGATGTTAGGTTTAGCAGCTTAGGACAATCTTGTAAAAGTTCTGATGTAATTTAAATTTTATGAATGTATTCTCTTAATATATTAATGAAATTTCTTTTTTTGCAAGTTCTTCTCTCTGAGATGTTTTGTAATGCATTGATAAATCCTGATAAATATTCATATTCTGATGACCATTTCAATTTAAATTTAAATTAAGTTCCGATTTTACATTATCAGTACTTGTTCCCTTGATTTATTTTGGTCATTCTCACTCGAATATTTTTTCCAGAATATTGGTGTTGCAGTGAAAAATAATTGAATAAGTGGAAACGGTTTCAATTTTGAATTAAAACTGATTTACCTTGATTAATGGAATTACTGGGTAAGTGGAACGGTTTTCTTTGAAAAACTGCAAGTGGGTAAGTAATGATTACTGTTTTCCCGTGCCCATTAACTATTCATTATTACTGCATGTCTGACAGGTGTCCAACGGTTACATTTTTTTAAAGTATAAGTAAGACAGAGAGTGGATTTTTTAATCTTTAATTCACTTTTATACTTTATCTCTCTATTTGCTTTTACTCTCTTTCTTCTCTTAATGTTGGTTTTTCATATAGACATTCTATCAAACACCTAACAGGCACTCTTAAATCTCGATTATTTTCTTGGCACCTAAGGATTTCATCATTGATGGAGCTAAATTTGTTCCAAATAACTATGCTGCAATTCTTGATAATGTTGAAGCTCCATCAGAGTTGCATTTTGTGCAAGATCTTCTTGCACACAGTGAAATCGGGTATGCATTGACCCAACCTTCAACCTTTTCAAGCCAATAAGTTCTGACATTTTGGAGGACTGGAAACTTTGATAATGGTGGTCAAAATGGTACTACTAGTATTGTTTTCGAAGTGGGTGATTCTACATATGGGGTAACTCCTGGTACAATTCGCAAGGCCCTACATCTATCAGAAGGATGTACTTTTTCAACCCCGGAGGAATCAGCTCTTAAAAAGTTCGTGGCTAGTTTGGGGTATGAGCAGAGTTTGGCAAAGCTTGGGCAGTTGAAACGGGCTCATATCAGAAAGGAATGGAACTTCTTTTTTGACTGCATCACCAAAGCTTTTGGGAAAGAAATGTTCAAACTTTGATGCTATTCCTATAATGAGTCAGCACATCGGGTATGCTATCATTAACCAAACTCATTTTGATTTTGCAACTGTTGTGATAGGTTTTATTGGGGATAGGATGACAAAAGATAGAAATGTTGTCTACTTTGCTAGATTTTGTCAACTTATTTTTAACCATTGTTGTGCTGATAACCCCCAACCTACCACTGACTTAACTTCACCATTCAAAATTGCAAAACGAGCTTTTAATGACCTAGTAAATGCTGATCTTAAGAAAAGGGTGGTTAGACCCTTACAGATTCCTCAATCTGTAAAACAGATCTTAGTAAATGCTGATCCTGATACCTACAGATCTGTTTATCCTGATGTCCAACCAACCACCACCTCCCAAACACTACAGCAACCATCAGAACATACCACTCATACTACTCAACCTACCCTCATACAATATCTCACATCATATCTCTCCACTTCACAGATAGTTCAACCTTCATCCTCAGCACCTACTGTGAAGCCTTCATCCTCCAAGGCTAAGAGGACAAACACTGTTTCTCATACACCTCAGAAGAGAAGGAGGATTGTTTTGAGAGATGAATCTGATAGTGCGGAACAGGTTTCTACTTCAGAACCTATTAATAAAGAAGCTGAGAAAGTTCCTTCTCAGAAGGATTCTGCAATTGGGGGATCTATGCTTCTCAAAAGGCTTAGAAGAATGACTGTTGATGAAACTCCCAAGGAATCCATATCTTCAAAGAGCTACAAGAAACAGAGGGCAAAAAGGCCAGTTTCAGATGATGAGGAAGCAGCAGCTAAGGAAGGAGATCAGGAATCTCTGATCTCACAAGAACCAGTTTCTGCTAAGGCCCCTGCTTCTCCATTAACTTCAATTAAGGAAGCTTTTACTGACAAGGCCAACACACCTTCTGTGTCTCCTAGGACTGTATCTCCTGTTAATTCAGGCACAAGTGCTGATATTGATATCCAGAACTTGGTTGTGCCTGAAGTACTTTACTTAGAAGCTCCAACAACAACTAAACCATCAACAACACCTATTACTGATGTTGCTCAAACTCCATAATTATCTATAACACCTTCTCTGCATCTAGATGCTGATGATCAGAATATAAGTGAGCATCAGGATATGGCTGTTGATCAGAACTTGGAACCAGATCAGCAATTAGAGGATGATCCTGAAGCCTCCATTGCTACTCATACAGTTGTTTTATCAGAAGATACTGATTCTGTAAGTTCTGATACTGCAAATGCTGGAGATACTGGTGATGCTGCTCCAAATGAAGATGCTGATGAAGCAGGTCCTTCAGGACATGCTCCTCAACAAACTGTTCTTAAATCTGAACTTGTTAAGAAGTTTGTTACAAGAGAAGCACCAGTGCCTTGGAGTGAAACTCCTGCAGGACAGGAGTGGACTAAGAAATGGAACTCAGTTACCTGTGCTCCATCTGCAAAGCATCTTGCTGAGCAGTTGACTAAAGGTGATGAGATGTTAATTACTGGTGATTTCAAAACACAGCTTAGAGTCACTGCATTGAGTACTAAACATCTCCAAGGTCTTCATTCAACCATTCATGCAAAGTTACATAAGATTCAGGAAGAATTCATTAAGCAAGAACAAGTTCAGAAGATTGACAAGAAAAAATTCTTCCAACCTACCTTTGACAGAGTTGCTTATATTGAGAAGACTCAAGAGAAACAACAAGCTCAAATTGATGATATTCTGAAAAATCAAGCTTCTCAGCAATCTCAACTAAATGAAATCCAAGCCTCAGTGGAATTGCTTGTCTCTCTTCTCTTACCTGCTGATGCCAAAAAGGGGGAGAAAGTAATTAAGTCCAAATGCAAAACTGATAAGACACGAAGGGGAAGGATGATGAAAAGGATGACCAAGGAAACTCTGGAATGGGTAGAGGTCATAGTCAAGGTAGAGGTTTCTCATCAAGAAAAGCTAAAATCAAAAGTCACATGACAAGTTCTGATACTGGAAAAAAAATTAGTTCTGCTACTGGTAAAAGGATAAGTTCTGATGAACTTTTAGAACTTGATGAAGAAATGTCAAGACAGTTATTTCTTCAGGAAAATCCAGGAATGGACTTGGAGAGTTTAATGGAAGAAGAAGCCAGACTTAAATCAGGAAAAGTCACATCTAAATCTGAAGCTTCTGGTAAAAAGACAATTCCAAAACTCAAAGGCATTGTGATAAAAGAAAGGACAAATACTGCAGCAATATTGGCTAAACCACAACCGCAGATAGATCCAAGATCCAAGGGTAAAGAAAAAGTTGGTGAACCTATCAAGGTTTATGGGCCTCCTGAGAATGAAGAAATCACTGATGAAAAGGATGATCTTACTCTGACTTCAAGAAAAGTTTTTAAGACAACCTCTGACATGGCTCAAGTTGTTCAGAGTCAAGAGACAGTAAGTTCTGATATTCCGAAGAAGCAAGTAACCTCTGACATAGCTCAAGTTAACTTAATATCAGAAGATAAATCAAAGACACTCCTACCAGGATTCACTAAAGCAAAACAGACTCAACCTTTGAAGACTGCTGCAAGTGGTTTTGAAGCAAGAGTAGTTACTGGAAAGGAAGCAAGAGATAAAACTGGATTTGGAAGTGCTGATGAAAGAAGAATACAGAACACTACCAATGATCCAACTTCCTTGAGTGAACCAGGTATTGGAGCAACTCCTGAGAGATTGAATCAACTGGAATCTGTACAAATGGTTTACCATACCTACTTGAAAGAACACATCTTGTTGTACTTCATGAAAGATGGTAGGGTTTATCATATAAGGCAAAATGCCATTCCATTGAAGTATTTTGAAGAACTGGAGCATGTACGATTCTTACTTCAAGTGAATGACTGATTAACAGAAAGTGCTGCAAACTATTTGAAGGATCAGATTCAGAGACAGAAAAGGCTTTATTCTGTTAAGTCTGACAGCACATATCTTCCAAAGTACAGAGATCACAAGGGTGATATAGTTGAAATAAAGCCCAACACTGCTAAGATTATAACTACCTTTCTGGGTTACAGGGCTATGGAATTCAATCTTGAGTCTGATAAAGCATATTTGATCAGACTGGATCAGGATATAAGAAAAGCTAAGATTAATGATCTCAGGGCTGCAATCTTTCAAATTGGTGAAGATACTGCAGAGCTTAAAGATGCTAAAAGGAGGATGATTGATGAACTTAGATATGATGAGAAATGTTTGTTAAAGAACTATCTCAGAACAACTCCTGACATCAGAGAGATCAGAAGATGAAGCCAAGTCAAGATCTACAACTGCTTAAATTCTGATATTTGTGCAGACTGAAGTTGTTATCAGAAGTTAGAGATTGGTAAAGCTTTAAGGACTGTAAGTTGTAGTTATCTAGTCTAATTCTCATGCATTTGTACTTAATGTTTTTGACATCATCAAATATCTGTTAAACTTGTATATTATGATAATTTACAAGTTAGGGGAGATTGTTAGATATATTTGATAATGTCATGGCTAATATGATTTATGTTTAGTTTTCATATCTTACTTAAACAGGATAAATCAGTACTTACTGGAAGTCAGGAATTAAGGATATCAGTACTTATATTATCAGGAGATAATCATCAGAAGATGGATATCAGAACTTAAGTACTGAAGGATGTTCAGACAAGGACAGTAGCTGATTAAAGGAAAGAAGGTCGAGACAAACATAAGAAGAGATATGCATGAAGAAGGAATTCTATGAAGAATAGAATACTTGGAAGAAAAGATATCTGATTGATATATTTTAGGAAGCAGAATTATATTCCATATCAATTAGCGATTATCTTGTAACTGTGTAGTATATAAACACAGACATAGGGTTTACACTATAAGTATTATCATATTCGAGAAGATTATTCATTGTAACCCTAGCAGCTCTCGTGATATTTGTTCATCACTGAGAGGTAACAGTTCCATACTGTAACAGAGTTAATAAAGATTGTACATTACACTGTATTCACCCCCTCTACAGTGTGTGTGTGACCTAACATCTCCTATTTCTGCTCTTCATTCTCATAGCTCATTCAAAACCGAACTCTTGACATTAATACTCATTTTGATGTCATATCAAATTATATATTAATACGAACTTTGATGCTCACAACATCCCATACTGAAGTAAACATCAATCATCTGTATTAATACCACTTTTGATTTTTGACAACAACCTAAATATCAACATCAATCAGAAACTGAATTAAAACTGTATCTCGCCTTTTTATCCAAAACAGAAATACTGGATAAATCATGTATTCTATGATTATCAAAATAATTAGAAACAAGACGTCTTTTAATAAACTTTATTGCATATGATAAAATCTCTTTGATTGTCTAATAAAATCCGTATTGGTGTAGTTATTAACCTCTTCTTTATTCCGCCTCCCTTCTTCCTTTCCTTCCTCCTTCTCTTTGCTCTATCTTAAATTATTAGTTCTTGAAAACATTCTTCTCACTTGTCTATACATATAACTTCTTACTTCTTTTGTCCATTATAAAGGCATGTTCATCCAAGTAAAGCCTCATGCACTTGCAGCAACTTCTGAATTCTACTGGCATCCATACCTTCTCCAAATTCCTCGTTGCTTTGATTTCAGATTTGGAGGTCACATCAAACTTTGACTTAATCTAATTGGAATCGATTCCCATCTAACTAACCATTAATTGATAAAATTAACCAATTAACTCACTTAACTGATCAATTACACCAAGTGCTGACTAGCTAAATGAAATTAAAGGCTAATTATATATAGTCAGATTGGCCATAACTACCTTTTTCAAGAGCCGAAATTGTAATTATTTGGAGTATCAACAGGAATATCAATAACACACGGAAGTATACTTTCTATCTTTAGAAGTAGGGTATTTTCCGAAAATTTGGGCAGCATCTCCTTAATATTATTGACTACCAGATGGACTCAAGCCGACACCAACAATCAATCACACAACCAACAATCAACCCACAAGTATGCCAACCAACTACCACCTTCTAAACTCACCATTTCACCATCACATATAATACTAACCAGTAAACCCATAATTTTATTTCCATTTAAGATTATAGCGAATAATTCTTATTATACCATACATTTTCTCATATATTCTGATTATAACAGAATATCACTACTGAGTACAATTACAAATTATTCTAAAATTCTTCTAGTTCATGTTTCAATTCAAGCTCTCTAATTATCAATTTATCCATCCTTGAAAACATACTCTTATTCTTATTAGTTAACTTGTTCAACTTTTGATAACCCATACACGGTCTCAACCAACACTCTCATAATCTTGTGAAAGAATTTCTTTGGTTTTAAAGCATTATTTCTTAAAAATAGTTGCAGTTAAGCCACCATATCTTCATTTCCACTTATGACTTTTTATACAGAACCTTCTTTGCTGGATCAGTTATGAGCATCAATTTTACCATAACTCACTTACTTGAGTGGGAAAGCCCAACCATTTCTTGAAGAACACCCTTGAGGTTTATTCATAACTAGAACTTCTTCGATCTTGAATCTTCATGACAAATATCTTCTACATGATTGAGGTATGCTTCATCTTCATAATATATTAATCGATTATCAGGTTATTATAAAGAATTTCTTCATTTGCCTTATTTGATATTCACAGATTTACTTTCTTATTCCTTTAGTTAATTTACCTCATATGGTTCGCCAACTACTCCAATTCACGCCAAAATCTAATACTTGCAATGTATCATGTATACAGATTTCCGCCTTTGATTTGATGTCCTCGCAACAATCCCGTTATCGGCATAATAGTTCTTCTCTGTACGTAAATGTCCACCATTTATTGGCTTGCAATTATCCACACTTTTCACATATCTCCGTCGGCTATACGGGTTTAATTCACTTCCTTTTAAAATATTCAAAGAATAGATCTTACACAAGAAGGAATTTATGTATATGATTCTGATTGGAAACCTTTTGTAAGGAATAAGAGTACAAGAAAATAATTAGAAGGATCCATAAATCAACAAATCATGATTGAAGAAGAAAGAATGAATAATGATTTAGATATGAGTGAGACAACCATATTTGTACTCAAGTTGGCCAGTCTTTCATACTATATGGCATACAGCACATGATTAGGTGGCGTCCCACCAGACTCTTTATCATTTCGACAAAGCATCACACAATGACACTGTTTGTCTCAATCAGAAAGCAATATTTTGAAGGAGAAATGATTTGAAAGGGATTCAACAATTTTCTTATCACCTTATAGAGGTGATCACGAAAGAAGTTCATACTTTACTCGAGATTCATAAGAATATAAAAAATTATAAGAAACAATGATATTATTGGTCGCCATCCACATTTCATCTGTTTACAGCTTCAACGCTTGTCCGATCGATAGATCCCATTCCGAGTCATATATCAACTTTAGAAAGTTCTCTAAAATGTTTTTTTAAATTGATCATTATAATAATTTCCCATTTATTATGTCTTGTATCTTTAGCATCGCACTTCCATGGTCAATATTTTAAAATTCGACCTTAATTGCACTCTTACGAGATTTACAATCATCACTTCAAATTTCTCTAACGCTACTGATCATTCAGCATATCGACTCATTTGCTAATAACATTCTTTCTTTAGGAAAGTTTAGAATTTTTTTTAATCTTATCTAATGATACTCGGCTTCTTGTAAATTGACGTATTCTTTGAACTCTAATCATCTCAGAAATTGAATGAACAGTTTCTCCATACATTGGTCCTGTCGTTAAACTTATTAAGCAATAATTGTACTCCTGTTAGAAACAATCAAATCTTCTCCAAAATAGCAGGTCCACTTGGCCTTCTTAAACGAACCATACTAACTTCTAGAACAAATATTCTTCTGGATATTCTAAATCTTATAACAAACAAGAAACTCAAGTAGTAGTTTGACAAACAAGTTTTTAAAACTTGTTTTGTTTAGACTTTTTAGAAAATTTTTGTTAAGAAAGTCTCTTTGGAAAACTGGTTTAAAATTTTGAAAATCATACACTTGGTCGTCATTACTATATGAATTGGGTGTCGTCCTTCTCAACTACTACCAAGTATTTATTAAGGAAAACACTCAGATAAGAGTTCATTCATTTTCATATATCTTCTACCCTTTATTGGGTCCATTTTGCCTTTATTGGTCAATAAAAATTCCAGTCCATTGCATATTATCTTATTCCTAGTTTTTCTTCAAGTCTTCCATACTGGTAATACTCCCATCATCATCTCTTATGATTATTAAGTATACCAATCTATCCAGTAATTATCAAATCTATTTTTTTATATAGATAAAACAAGGTCGACTAATATCACATCACATTACTACTATACATATTACGTTTGGTTATAACATCATCACCTAATTCCAAGAAAAATCTCAATCTTCCAATCATCTCAAACTCCTTTGAAATCTGTCTAGCTCACTCCACAAGGTAATCATGGGTGGCCCACTCACTAGTAGCTTCGTATAACCTGGTAGCAACTATTCTTTAGAATACCTAAATCCTCTTTCTAGGTTCCTTCTTACCTTTCTTAATACCACGTGTACTCACCATATGTTGTAGCTCTCTAATCCATCCTCATTAGTGCTATTACTTCATAAGACGGGTTTTAAACTAATGGTATAGAACAAGGTGTAGGGTAGACGGAAAAGATGCGTGCACAGCTGAACATCCAGTAGAACCAGAATCATCATGTGGGGGATTCTCGAATAGGTAGTCTTGCATTTGGGAATGAGATACTAGCTTGAAGAGGTACAACCGTCGTAACCAGACATGATATGGCTAACACCGAGGGAAGAGCAGGACGTGAATCAGATGAGTGTCCTCCGCCTGAGTGCTCTGAATGATCAGATGATCCTGGGATAAAAGAATCTGTCATTGCTACTATTTGACGATCGTGTCGCTAGATAAGAATCTCGAATATCATCACGAATCATATCGAAACCTACTATACAGTCACACTCAACCTCTCGATGTCCTACCTTTCTATTTCTTAATCCTAATCCTAACACTCTATCCATTCCTGACAATCTAGGCTTGTTTCAGGGACTTATAACCTGTAGCTCTAATACCAAACCTATGACGCCCTCCAAACCCAGGTCAGAAGTTTAGGGCTCGCAACACACAGACATAATATATAAACCTGTATATAAAATATTATATACATTGACTCTTGTTTTCACAACCACGGATCGCAACAGGTTCAAGTATGAAAACAATCCACAACCTTATCTTTTATTACATCGTACCAAATCCCCACTAGTTCAATTTACATCTAATAATGATATCATTCTTACAATCTTTCATAACTCATCTATAATATAAAAGTCCTGCTAGCTCGATCCAACTTAACCTGAAATCCTAGCTCGTACACTGGACTGGGAATTCTCGTTACCAACAATTTCCTTTTCAGCTGTTGAAAACATAAAAAAGGTTTGCAAGAGTGAGCTAACTAGCTCAGCAAGTCATTATAGCAATAATTGAGGTTAAACCATGACTATTTGAAATGATTCAGTAGAACCAAGTTTCTGAATAAGCAATGATTAGAATTGGACATTCACTTTTCATTTTAAAAATCAAGGTTAGGCTGCTGATCAGTCATGCACTAACCCTGAGCAAGGCACACAACTCTGCTCTCTATACTGGATCCAAGGCACGCTTTGGCCTAATATGACCACGAATCTGGTCTGACCATGAATCTGGTCCATATTTATAAAATTATCTAATTCTAAAATAATAATATGATAAACGATGTAAATCAATAAACTAAATCATAAATAACATTTATCTCAAAGCATACGGTGATTCATAATTCCAAGAAGGTATAACAATGGAATCGTAAAGGTTGGCTTTTAATCAAAGGATGAATTAGAAAGTGGAAGACCAAGGGTTCAAGGGTTACAAGGATTGGCCTTCTGTTATACAAAGTACCAAGGTTTGTATGTTGAACAATTCGATATCAAGAATCAGTATGTGGTATATATGTATTTATGGAGTAGTATCGTATAGATGTGGTGCGCATCTGAAAAATCAACAATAAATGGTTTACGAATAATAAGGCTTATGGCTTAAGATCAATAAGAATCAGGGTTCAAGGTTGAATGGTTTAAAGCGCTTGCAATATAAAACAAGATTTATTTTGAATACTAGCAACATGTTATGAGAAAGTTCGAAATATTAGCAATATATCTTGAAGAAGGTTCAGAAGTACTTGCCTTATCATAGATGATTTCCAACTTTACTTGTACTCATCTAACAGTTTTACATTTCAATCACTTTCCTTTTTTTCTATGCCTTGCTTCTATTCATCAATCACTTGCTTTCTTTTTCTACACTTAAGTTCAATTTACTGATCACTGGCTTTCTTTTCTATGCCTCGCTTATTCTCCTAGGCATCACAAGTATCTATCAATACTCAATCTCATATCATTCTAATCGTCATACAGACGTCATAAATTTTTATCTACCCTTCGTTTTACCCAAATCTGATTTATAGATCGAAAGTTATGACTAAAACAGTCAAACAATAACCACATATACATATAACACATCAATCATATAGCACGTAGCACATAGCATACAAGATATTTAATTAAAATAATTTTTCAAAGAAGATTCGGGGTTAAAATGATTTTCCAGGTATTTAATATGAATTTTTTAACAATTTTCGGAATTAAAACCGGTCTCCGAATAATTTTGTAATTAAATAATAGAGTTCGAACACCCGAATCCGACTTTAAAATAATTTTATAATGTTTATCGAGCCTTGAAAATGATTTAAAATAATATTTTACAGCTCAAAACTATTTTTCAGAATTTTTAAATCAAAAATAAACAATTAAGTCTAATTATTAAATCAATTAAAATTAATTAATAATTAATTAAATTAATTAATCAATTAATAATAAATTAATCGATTAATTAAATTAATTAAAAACTAATTAAAATTAATTAATAAAAATAATTTTGATTTATTTTTGAAAAAATAAATAATTAAAACAATTTTCTGAATTTAAAATGAATAAATAACATTTTTCTGATTTTTAAAAATAACAAAATATTGTGTTTGAAATATTTTCAAACTGGAGGGACTGAAGTGTAAAGTCTTCCAAACTAGGGGAGCCAAGTGGCAGTTTCACCGTCTTCTCCGACGGTACAGGCGGCAACGGCGGGGCGACACCGCCGGCCGGTTCGTTCTCGCCCAGAACGTCACCAGACTATGTAGATTTATAGTACGGAACGATACGGGAATTATTCCACAAACCAAAACATCAGATTACGCCTGAAACATTCGGAAAATCAGGAAGAACACTCGCCGGCGGCGAGTGCTTCCCCCGATTCCGGCGTAGCCGATTCACTCACCCCAGGCATCTTATGTTAATTCCGAATACATCAATCGATTTGTTTTTCCACGATCTACACAACCATGAAATCAATTTCATCTAATAACCCCAAACGAAGAAGTACCCAAATTTAATTTCGAGAATCAAACATCAATTTGAACATTTTATTGAACTCCAAATTCATCATATAATATACCAAAATGACCAGGATAAAATTATCTACATGTTTCTAGCATCAAATCATATCAACAACATCAAGAACAAATTCTCATAATTTAATCTTTAAATAATTCGAAAGAAAACAAATAAATAAGAAAAATACCTTGATTTCTGTAATAACCCCAATTTTTGGAAATTTTTGAAACCCTTATGAATAGTGATTTTGCAGATTATGCTGAATGAGAAAACTTTTCATGCCACACTATGTAGGGGTTCTGGTATGGATATTCTGAGATTTTAATTGTACTCTATATGGCATATAAGTGTATGTAAAGATCATCAGAATCCAATTCCGAACACTTTGATTTTTCCCGGAAATCCACTAGATACGAAAAGAATTGAGTATAAGGTAACAAGATAAGAAGGATTTAAAAGGATTATAAGAGAGGATCATAAAAGGAATATAATATATTGAGAAAGGTTAAGGAACCTAAGTAATAAGATCCCGGGTATGATCCCTCAAACGAGAAACGAGAACGAAAGTTAAGCGAACCGTATAACAGATCAGCGGTCATTAGGCAAACAATTAGGAAGCTAATCAAAGAGATTAGAGGGGATGATGTCACCCAACCAATGAGAAGAGGGCAAGTAAGGGATGATGACATAACAAATGTGACATAAGCATGACATGAGGGGGAATGAGGTGTGGTTGATTTAGAACCACACAAAGTTGATGGTTAAAAAGGTAATTAACCAAAAGCAAGCTAAAAACAACCAACCAAAACAAATCAAAGCAAAACACAAAATTTTTTTCATCTTCATCATCTTGCTCTCGGCTTTTGAAAGAAAAACAAGGAGGAGTTTTTCAAAAACTCAAGCTACACACCTTCAAAAATTATAAGGTTTGTTTCTTTAGCTTCCATAATTCATAACTTAGTTATGCTATAAGTTTGGATCCAAGAATCCAAGGTTTACCTAGTTAATCAATTCCTAAAAGTTTAAGGTGAATAGTAACTTTCAAGAACAAATTTTTGATTCTTGATTTTATTTGTAAGGACAAGGTAGCTTAAGCATAGATCAAGGCTTCCATGGGCATTCCAAGGATCTTTCATGGATTAAAAGCTTCAAGGAAGGTATAAACTCCAAACCCTAGCTTTAGTTTTGAGTATTTAGGAATGGTTATGAGTAGTATAGTATATGTGAAGCATGAAGCTTGTTTGTTTAGAGTTTGGGTTGTAGTGGTAGTGGTATGAATGTTGAATCTAGTTGATTTGTTAAAGGAATTAAGTATAGTTTAAATTCATGATGAGAATAACATAAATTGGAAAAACTTGAGGTGTTGGGGCTGTTGGAGTGTGTTTTGAATGGATGTTGGTTGTATGATTGATTTGTGGTTGAATTGTGGTTGAATTGGAAGGGTATAAAATTGGGAAATCGCGTAAACATAGCCGTCGTAATGTCCGATTTACTTTAGACTACTTTTGTTCATAACATTAGGACCCGAGAACCTCCTGCTAGATGTTGACCATTGCCATGTTTAGATAGCTCATGTTACGAGCTTCGTTTTGATATGTAGTTCGTTTGATTCCGATATACGGTTTAGGAGAAACGACCGTTTTAAGTAACGGCGTTTCGCGAACGAAACTTTTCCCCTCACCTTACTTTGAAACCTTGGTTAAAGACCTTAAAGGACTAATTGGAGTATGAAACAATTATGTTAAGTATGTTAGGCAGTTGGTAAGACGCTCGCAAAGGAATC
Source organism: Apium graveolens (assembly GCF_009905375.1). Classification (NCBI taxonomy): domain Eukaryota; kingdom Viridiplantae; phylum Streptophyta; class Magnoliopsida; order Apiales; family Apiaceae; genus Apium; species Apium graveolens. The sequence goes on from NC_133650.1 coordinate 35,115,171, forward strand.
GCCTTAAAACTCGTAATGGTTAAATTATTAAAAATGGTGGAGCCGAGGGTACTCGAGTGACATAAGAGAATCAGTAAGCGCAAAACGAGCGTTAGAGTCTGAGTTGGTTAGAGTATAGATTTACAAGTGACTTTGGTTTAATTCCAACTTACTTGTTGCTTATAGGTTACCAGACTCGTCCCGAGCCATTCGTAACCCCCAGTCGCTCAGGCAAGTTTTCTACCCGTTATACTATTGTTGTGATGTATATGTGTATATGCATGATCTTGCGATAAATGCATATTTGTTATTAGCAAATTCTTGCGATATATTGTAGCATGTGATATGTATATATGCATGCCTGTTTCATATTCTTGGATTATATATCTGTTGGGTAAAATGCTTACAGTTGCATAATACCTATGCTAGAGATAAGCGGTATTGAGTTTACCCTTAGTATAGGGGATCAAAAGGTGAACATATTTCTAAACCGGGAGTCGATGTTCCCGAGTATAATGTATATATTTTTATATATATATCATTATAGTTTTCAAAACTATTAATCGAATAAGGTTTATTCGATAACTTTAACTTTATTTTATTATTGAATATTATTTCGAATATTCATCCGAGGACTTATGACTCCTTTATTTTATTATTGAATATTATTTCGAATATTCATTCGAGGGCTTATGACTCTGTTATATTATTAATGATTATTAATTGAATATTCATTTGAGGATGTATGACTCCTTTATTTATTTAATAAATATTATTTATAATATTCATTCGAGGTATTATGACTCCGCTAATTATTTATTAATATTCTTTATTTTATTAAAGAATAATGTTCGATAATCAAACTTACTTTTGATATTCAAATAAAGATATTACTTTTGTATAAGTATATCTTTGATTATTTATTATTCATTTCAAGTATAAGTTTTAAAACTTCTACTTCAACTATTTTTATAAAGATTATTCTTTATGGGAATATTATTTAAATAATAATATTCAGATATTTTCTAATATATTGGGACTGATTTATTTTGTTAAATCAGCATCACTCCAAACATTCCTAAAAATGTTTTGCGAGTCTTCAAAATGATTTTTAAAAGTTAGAGCGGATCCCAAAACTCATTTTTATATTTAAGATCCTCCTTTCGAAGGGGATTTAAATACTCGCTCAAAACCTGAGGGATCCGGCTCTGTGGTGTGTTTTATATTCGCAACAAGGTTGCAGTTTTGGTAAATGAATTGATTACTTACCCAACGTTCGGGAAGTAAGTCCATCTATTGAGTCGGCATAAGCAACATGGGCTCAGTGGGAGTCCATGATAGTGAAGTGGCTCAGTGGGAGTCCATCAAATGCATAAGTGGCTGAGTGGCAGTCCAGCATAAGGTCCTATTGCGACCAGGGTGATGACCAGTGGGGAATTCGTCCATCTACTAGTAGAAAAGGTTAATTATTGGTATCTTTGCCTGATCAGCAAGATATCAGGTTTATGCCAAAATTCTTTCCTTTCCAAATTTATTGGATATTGCAATTCTGTTCATACTTTACATGACAGAGGTTTTCAGGAAATGTATGTATATATATAGGTGTATATATATATCGGGACTTAATGAAGTATATCATAACTTCATTTCCTTCAAAATATTTCAAAGATTGAATCTATTCAAGTCTTATCTTGTAGTCTCATCAGTGTGATGAACTTTTGAAACTAATTATAACTTGAACGGTGGTAGTTCAAGTAGTATTTGGAAAAGATATAAGTATATTGGATTATCTTGTAACTTCATCTTTTAAACTTATATCTAGTAAATGATTATCTTATGCATGACAAAGATTTTCAGAAAAATGTTGAGACAAGGTTAGATATATGAGATCACCTTGCAACGATATTTTTATACAGTTATACATTGGAACTCTGTGTGTATTATGCATGGAAGAGGACTTCCAAGATTTTGAAAAGTATATATGTATATATACTGAATATTTTGCGACTTCATCGCATTAAGATATCAAACTTGGTTCATTTCTTCTTGACCAAGACTTTCATGAGTACTATGAGAATGCTCATATATTGTAAATCATTATACATATTATTTTGGTGGGCTTGTTGCTCACCCTTGCTTTCTTCTTTCATCACACAACATCAGATAGACAAGATGAACAAGATCAAGCTTCCAATTCGCAAGCGGTTAGAAAATGTTCCGCAGTTTTCTGGAAGCGTTGATGCCGCCGTAGCTGAGGTAGGAGCTACCAATAGGCTAGGTTTTCAACTATTGATAAACCAGACTTATGTATAATATGAATTGTAATAATGGCAAAGAAATGTAAATTTATTCAAAAACCTTTTAAGGTGTATTGGCTGATAATTGTGGAATAAAATGACTTGTGATTATTTTTGGATGTTCATCTCTGAGACTATAACTTGTGGTGTGTGTGTTTATTGTGGGGTCACAGTACAGAGTAGTTGATTATTTATTAAGATTGGGTGTTATTAAGGGAATTGGAACTCGTGACAACCCGGATCCCCGACCCCGGATTTGGGGGTGTTACAATTTCTGCACTAAAATGGTGGATTGATTCAGAAAGGACTTTTCGAGAGCTTCGATTTGATATATAGTATGCCCAAATCGTAGTTCGAGAACCCCTTCGTTTGTGCATTTGATTTTCAAGAACGTATCGTTTAATTAGAGTTTTCTCTGTATTTTACAGGATTTTTACTGACTGATTATGATTATACAAATAAAATGAAATAATAAAAGGGCTATATATATTTATGGAATATTGGTTCATGTTGGATCGATAAATTAGTTACTTAGCCGCTAAGTAACTACGAAAATGATCCGATTTAATACCCGTATTGGATAATTATCCAAATCGGGCTTTATATAAAAAACTTTATACGAAAATAACGTAATTTTATCCCGTCTTTCGAGAATACGGGTTTTGCTGCTTTATCGAAATGATTATCGTATCGAAAATTGTTTGCCGGGACGCGTACGGGTTAAACCGTAATCCGGATCGAAAAAGTCAAAAAATGGAAAATGTCTGGAATTACCAGATTAGGTTCAGAAGGAGTTTTCGGAAGAGTTTCGGGTTGTAAAAACGTAAAAATGGTTGAAGTTGGACGATTCCCGGCTTTATAAAATAATTTTGTAACTATTCAGAAAATAATTATTAAATTTGTAAATCATTATAAAATCATATAACGATCCAAAAATTACCATAAAAATACCACAATTATCTATATTTTATTCTGGACATATTAAAATTAAAAACTCATATCTTATTACATATAAACATCCACATATTAACACCAATTATCAGATAATTCACCAAAAATCACATAATAATCATATTATAATTATATATTGATAAAAATAATTACACGATATATCCCGGATATTACAATACTGATGTTGTTATCTCTCAAGATCCTTATGAATGTTATCCTTCTAACTAATCAACCAAAGGGGTAGTCATAAGAGAGGCAAGTCAAGCAGATGCTGAAAGATCTCTGATGTCTCAAGAAATCTTAAATGCTGACATGAGTCATAAGGGGAAGGTGTTAGGAAATGAATAACACACATATGGGTGGGGTGAATGTGTTTTACTGTTTTTGAGTTTTTCTTGAATGTTTATGGTTGAAAAAAGTAAATTAATTCTTTTAGTTAGATGTGTTCATGCAGAGATTAAACTTGCAGAAAAATTAAGAACACGGATCTTCAAAACTCACTTAATTTTATATTAAAATTAAGACTGTTTTGCTACAAAATTTCTAGGCTCTTTGTTGATAAAGAGCTTAGCTTCTTCTTGAGAATGGTACAAGAAATTTGATCTAAATTGTTACTCTAACTAAAGGACCAGAGTTAACTTTATAACTTAGTTAACTGCTGGTTTACACAGTAGATAATAAAACATGCTATTAGCTTTTCTAAACTGTCACTTGTCATTTCTATTTATAGAAAAGCAGATCTTCCATTTCTGGCTTAACATATCTTTAGCATCCCGTGTTTACTCTAATATTCCTCTGTCAGTTAATCTTTGCCATTGATCTTGCACATTCTTCAAACTTCTTTTTGTAGACTTGTCAATCCAGCTGTTGGATTGTTTGTTGATTGTTTATCTTGGATATTCAACTGATCTGTAATTTTGTACTTTAAGATTGTACCTCGAGATCTCCAGTTTAGGTTTATAAAACACTTGACATCTCGATAAGTATATTGACTTCTCGAGCTCTCCGGTATTCTATGTTTAGTTTGGCTTATAGAAGTCTTTAGTTCTCTATAAGAGATTTTAGGCTTGTCGAGATCTCTAGTCTTCAAATCTTCACTTGACTTATCGATAACACTTAGTTCTCTAGTGGCTTCTTGACTTGTCGATATCTCAGAGTTCTTTAGTCAAATTCACCTTGTTGATATCTCAGAATTCTCTAGTGAATTTTGACTTATCAATATCTCTGAGTTCTCTAGTGGAACTTGACTTATCGATAACTCATAGTTCTCTACTGAATGTAGACTTGTTGATAACTGTGAGTTCTCTAGTGAAGGAATGACTTGTTGATATCTCCAATCTTCAGTTCTTCAATTTGGCTTGTCAATATCTTCCTGAGTTCTCTAGTAGCTATCCTGACTTCTCGATAAGCCATTCTGGAGTTCTCCAATGACTTCTCTATAACATTAAATCTATGACTTGTAGAGATCTTGACTTAGAGTATTTTTCTCCAAACAGATTTATTCAACTCCAAGCTTCTTCAAAATTCTTCTGAGGCATGATCTTTTTGATCTTCTTCCAGATAGAATCCTTAGGCTTGATACTGTTTCAGGAAAAAGACTCCAGTCTCCTCCTTTGCATTTTTACAGACTTTAAGTGTTACAAGTACAAAATACAAATTAAGATAACAATACAACTTACTTTGGGTTGACAAGATGTCTTAGTCTTGTTAAAGTACAGGCATGTCTTTTACAACAATCTCCACCAATTTGTGAGAAGATTGCTTAACACAAATTCATGCCTGTTAACAAGAATAACCCCAAGTTTAAAATGATGGAAGATAAAATTAATACATAGAGCTTGATAGAATTACAACTTGTACAACATAAAATTCACAAGGTTCAATGATTACAAGACTCAGGTAAAGACAATTTTTACATCTGCTTCTTTTCTAAATTGATCCTTCAATTTGTCAAGAATTTCAAGTTCTTCTATGATAGGCGTTCCACTTAGAGCTTCTACAAGTTTTTGTCTTGCGGCCTTGTAATAACCTTGGTCCAGAACCTCTATGCAGAATCTTGAGAATCCACCAACTCTGATGTTTAGGAATCTCCCATCTTTAGAAATTCTGCTCATTCCTTTGCTTTCAATTCTTCTGATCTTTTATGTACATTTCTATCTCTTCATCATGCCTCCTTCTTCTTTATTCAGCTTCAGCCTTATCTCCTTTCTTTGTTTCCTCCCTTTCAATCAACCATTCAACTGGAGATGATCTCCATGCCCTTATAACAGTATCCTTTCCATTTAACAAACTTAACACTCTCTTAATTTATGTAGGAGCAAAAGAATCTATTAAGCTTTTGTTAAGAAGAGTGAATGTACCATCCTCAAAATAAATTCTGACTTCTCTCAAGGATACAATCCAGACTCTAACAATTTCCTCAGCTAGATGTCGGAAATGGTCTTCATGTAAGATGCACCAATTTAGAGGTAGAAAGTTAGATTCTTTAAAGCACTTCCCGATGGCCCTTTCAGTGACTTCCACTTTCTTTGCATGCTTGAATTTCTTAGGTTTTCTCCCAACAGATTTGTGCTTGAATTTTAGTGAAGGTTTGGCTAATGGTAGGGTTGTCATTTTCTTGAGATTAGTTTGGCTTGAGGTGATTGGAATTTTTAGGAAAGAATTTGTTGTTTATTTATACGGAAATTTTGGCTTAGATGGTTGGGAAGGTTTAATGTTTGAGATAGTTGATGTTGTAGGTTGAGCTGAAGTTTGAGTTGGTTGTGTTTGGATTTTTAGGGTTGTTTGAGTTTTTGATTCATCATGAGGCTTTCTATTTTTCCTCTCACCTCTTCTCTTCTTTTCTTCATCTTTCTTGTTGTCCTCCTTCTTCTTCTCTCCACCCTTGCTCCCAGATGGCTTATTGGACTGACTAGGATTGAGCTAGAAGGATTTTGATCATTCTTCTTCTGCTCATCATCATCCAAGTCATCCTTGTTGATCTGTGTTTTGGGCAAGTTGGCTTCTACATTTTCCAGATATCTCCTCAGTAGCTTTATCATTTCCATATCATCATTATTCCTACTTTTCTTAGCTTTTAAGCTAGTTCCTAGGATCTTGATAAGATTCTTGTTGCTCATGACACATTGTTTGGGGATATTGAAATGTCTAAATTGTCTGGTGGTTGGACAGATGTATGTTATACCCTTACATGGTTTTAGATATGCTTCAGGAAAGGAAGCTACTTCAGCATCTCTCAGGGCATTTAATAGCATGGTATCTTCACGAGTTATAGCTCTAACTTTGATGATAAATATGTCTAACTCAGATGCCCTCCTTGAGACAAAGCAATTGAGGGACACCTGCATACATCTGTGTGTCCCTGAGTCATTTGCATTATCCACTATCCTCTCTTCCAGAAAGTTGTCCTTATTGACCTTGATCACTCTTATGAAATTGATTGTCTTGTCCAGGGCCTTTTTATATGTGAAGTGATTGTTGTTGAGAGAAGATTTTAAGGCTTTAAGTAGTTCTTCAAACTCTCTACTCAGACTAGGTCCTTTAGCAGACCTAATGAGTCTCTCCATGTCAAGATCAACTTCTTTAGATTTCGTTTCAGCCCCCTGGACTTGCTGTTGAGATGACCTAGATTGTGTCAACCTAGCCTCTATATCCCCCTTAGTCTTGTTGACAGGCATTCGAAGGGGAGTAGGAATTTCAGGCCAGACTTGTTCAGGTAGAGAAGGTAGTGGTATGTTGAGTTTGCCAATGATGGCTCCTAAAGCTATATAATTCTGCATTTGAAGATGCTTATGGGAGTCCACCAGGGTTTGGATATCTGTTTGTTGGCTCTTGACAAGATATGTTAAAGTTTGAACTTGTGCAGTGAGAGAAGAGTTGGAGTCTTGCAATACCGTGACTTGACCCTGTAGAGACTGAATTTGCAGATTTATTAAAGTGGATCCAGGCTGATAAGAGCTGCCGGATGTGCCAAAGTGTTCTTCTACAGCCTCTTTGATCCCTTCCATTAGCAAAGCTGAAGGCTTATATCTGCTTTGGTGGAGTTGATCCATCTGGACCTTGGTCTCATTTGAGTGAGTAATTTGTTGTTGGATCACAGTATGGAGATTGGTGAAAGATAGTTTGAGGTTTTTGACTTCCTTCTCAAAAGAGGCAAGATCCATCCTAGCCATTTGCTCAGAAAAATAGTTGAATTTAGAAGAGATCTGCTCTTGAGATGGTACGATCTTGTCCATTTTCTCATTCATCAGTTTCCTGATTCTGTCTTCATGTCCAGTAAGCTTGATTTCAAGAGCCTTGCCAAACAGATGAAATACTTTGAGCTGAGCTTTGTATACATCTGTAATGGCATCATAGACAGCTTCTGGACTCAAGTCTTTTGCATTGCTTCCCAGAATAGTAACATACTCTTCTCTGAATCTGGCCAGAACTTGATTCATCTCCAAGGCAAAGTCATCAGACAGCCATGCATCCACATTCCCATCTGGCTCAGCATCATTGACAATTTTCTCCTTTTTTTTCCTTAACCTCTTCATTTTAAGCAAGCATAATAGCTTGATAGTCCTTGTTTCTCATATTTGAAGTCAGTAGATGATGTGAGATGTTGGCCAGTCCAGATATCTGCTCTACTAGTAGATCATCTACAGAGGTTGGTTGAGAAGCAGATTCTTGTAGCCACTGAGAGAGTATGTGATGTTGTTGAGGTCGTGAGGTGGATGGTTCATCAAAAACACCTGTGACTGGAGTCACAGTTTGACTCATAGATTGCTCTGTGGTTTTAACAATATGTTGTCCTCCACTTTGAGTGGAAAACTCCAATTAAATTGGAGGGGATTTGACTGGGTTACTGTCATGTACACCAGTCTCAAACCCTTGTGTGTCTTGCAACACACTGGCACTTGAATGTGCTCTGCTTGCCTCTCATATTACAGGATCATGGGCAATTGTACTCCTAACTTCAACTGCCAAGACAATATCTGCTAGGGTTGTGAGGGGAGTTATCCCTATATGAGGAACCTCCAATTGAATTGGAGAGGATTTAGATAGCTCCCCCTCAGGAGTACTAACCTTAAACCTTTCAGTCTGTGAAGACTATTTTGCACATGAAGGTGCATTAGAGGTATCCATGAGGTCTTCAGTAAAAACTGATGAATCCCCCATGTTTGTGATGGTGTCATCAAGGTCTACCCCAGCATGTAGCCTCTCACCATCTAAATGAAGTGTCTGGGTGGTGAGCAAAGCTTCCTGAGCTAAGTCACTTGATTGTTGTTGCACTTGAGAAGTGGATTCAAGTGGAGTTGGAATAGAAGAAATTTTAGTTATAAGAATTTGTTGCTCAGCTGTGAGTGTTAGCAGCTCCCCCTGAATAGATGGGGAGCTTCAAGTGATGTGTCCTCACGGGGTGTGCCTTCCTTATATCTCCTACCATACACTTGAATTGCTTCTTTTGCTGGCTGTGCAGACTCACTCCTTGTTGTTTTCATAACAGTATCCTGTTGGGAGAAAGTAGAGGAGGGTAGAGTGGTCAGCTCAGTTTGTTTAATCCTTTTGGATCTTTTGACCAGAGGAGTTTCTCTTTTAGCTCTCTCCTCACCACTATCATTTATCACAGCTAGATTTATCCCTTTTCTCTTCTTTTTACTGACCTCACCCTTTTGAGAAGATGAGGTAGTTGGTTCCCTAGCTTCTAAAGGTTGTGAAAGAATGGTTACAGCTTGGAAAGATCCCTGTTGGTGATCCTATGTTTGTACTTCCACAGGTTCAGGAATCATAGGTGTGCTAGATTGTGCATTAGATCTCATGTCAGGCATAGGATATGGATAAGTCCTAAACCTCTCCAACATAAATGGAGTGATTTTCCGACTTACATTGACCTTATTCTTTGTAGTAAGTGAGCCAAATATTATTTTGGACACTTGCTTACAATTGCCTAATTTAGTACTATCTATACAATTCAGAAGGTGTATGTCTGCTACTTTATTATTTAAAGTGATAATAAATCTAGGGAAGAAAATTTCCTTACCTCTAGATGACAGGGGCATGGTTAGCCTGGTTGCAAGTTCTTCTAGGATCAACAGACCAACATTGAAGTGTTTATTGTGGGCAATTGAATACACCAGCTTTTGCACCAAACTTGAAATGTTGTCATATTATGTCTTCCTACATGTAAAAGCTCTAACTACTGAGTCAAAGATGAATGACCACTCCCTCCTTAGATTAGTTCTGTTTAGGCTTGATAAATTTATTCTTCCACCATAGTTGATGAAGTCCAGAAACTCAATCAACTCATCAGGAGTTGGCACTTCCACCAGATTTGCAGTAGGCAGTCCCAAAGCCCGGTTCACATCCTGCTCATTAAACTCAATTTGTTGACCTCCAACTGAGCAAGTCACTACCAAGGATATGGCATCATCATGCATCACAGTCCTTACCACAGCTGTAGTCCAAAAGGCATGTAACACATCCAGGTACAGCACTGGATTAGCAGTCAAGGCTCCTGCAATGTACGATTCAAACATAAATTTCACAAACCCCTTGAAACTGTCAGGGGCTTGGTTAGCATCAGTAAAAGCCAAGAAGTTTGTTCCTTTCTCTGGGATAGTTGCTCTAATAGTGCTTTGTGCCATTGTAGTTTAGTAAGAGAGAATGAGTAAGAAGAATTTTTGAGAAAGGAGTAGAAATGAGAGAGAAATGGGTTTTTGCTAGAAAGGCTAGGTCAATTTAGATCTCGAAGTTGTAAATATGTGTATGTATCGAGAAGTCTGGGTATTTATAGTAAAAGTAAATGACTTGTCGAGAACTCAAAAATAGATGTTTGGAGTTTGTCTATCGAGAAGCCATTTTACAAAAAGAAGTACATATCGAGAAGTCATTTTAAATTACTCTGTTAGAGAAATCAAAATTGACTTATCGAGATGTCAAATAAATACCGAGTTTGTCCGAAAAGGTGGACTGAATTAATTCTAACTTTTATTTGAATAAATTCAAAATAAAATTAGAATAAATTTTCAAAAGTATTTTACTGAAATAATTTATTAATTTAAATTATCTCAGTTCTGAGTTATTGATAAGTCAAAAATTGTACTTGTAGAGAACTCTGTGAATAAACACTACTAGAGAACTGTACAAGGACTTATCGATAAGTCATTTTTAAGCCCATCGAGAACTCACTCGAGAAGTCAGTAAATTGACATATCGAGGACTCACTCGAGAAGTCCTAAAATGACTTGTTGAGAACTCAATATATACTTGTCGAGAACTCAATTCTCTATATATTTTTGGTTTATATAATTATGCCTTGTGTTAATTTTACATATTAAGAATGTAAATTAACAACTGAGCAGTTTACTTAGAATTTGAAAAATTCCAAGTTGAATTTGAAATACAAATATGCAGAGATTTCTGAAAAATATTATAATTCATATTTCAGTTCACTTCGAATAAAATCAAATTATTATTGATTTACTGGAGATTAATCTGCTGCCAAACATTAGCGGAGTTCTTGCCTTAGGATGAAGAATTAAGAATTATAATTTCACCTACAAGTCTAGTGAAGGTTGCTTCATCCAAAGGTTTAGTAAAAATGTCAGCTAATTGTTTTTCTGTTGGTACGAAAATGAGCTCTAGCTATATCAAGATAAGAAAAATTTACAGCTTCCACTGGTACTCTGATGATTCTCTTTCTCCCCCTGAGGTTGTGCAATCAAACTCAGGTGTATTACATGAGCTTCCATTTTCATGATTCTTTTGTTAAGTATTTTCTTCATTTTCTTATTCTGACAGACTTCACAAACTTCAACTTTAGTAAGGTCCATCTTAGGCATGTCTCTTACCAACTCTTTTTTTTTGAAAAGGTGTTAATTTCCTTGAAAATCAAGTGAGACAGATTTTTATGCCAGAGCTTGTTTATTTCTTCTGATACCTTGGTGTAGAAGCAACAAACACCATTCTTATTTATTGAGTCAAAATCTTCAACAAACAAGCTTCCTTTCCTTGCTCTTTTTAAAGCAAATTAACTAGTTTTCCTGCTGATAATCAGTGCATTCTTCTTTGTTGAGTAAGACTTAAAGCCTTTGTCTGCAAATTTGCTAACTCCAAGAAGATTTACTTCAAGACCAGCTACCAGTGCTACATCATTAAGGACAACATTTTCAGAAACAATCTTGCCATATCCCATTGTGAATCCTAGGCTGTTGTCTCCAAAGGTCACCAAAGGGCCAGCTTTCTCTTCAAACTGTGATAGCAGGGCCTTATCACCTGTCATATGCCCAGAACATCTACTGTCTATGATCCAGATGACTCTCTACACTATGCCCTGCACACAATGAGTCTTAAGTGTGTTTGGAAACCCAAGCAGTGTTGGGTGGTTTTTTCTTAGTAAGTTGTTCAGCAGGAGTAGAATGAGTTATTTTAAAAGAGATAGATTTCAGTGACTGTTATGCACGTTTTCCTTCTGATGTGGACTCATTTCTTGTTTCTTTAAGGTCCACTCTCAGTTTGTGGAAACTCTTCATTACTTTCAAGTTGCAACAAATGCAATCAAACTTGTCACAGAATGAATAAGGATCATTTGAATTTGCTTCATTATATTTGCAAGTTCCTTCAGTTGGCTTGCTAACAACCTTTTTACAAAGGTGAGTTAGATGATTTGTAGAGCCACATTTTTCACACTTCTTTCTAGGAGCATTTGCAACATAAGCAAAATTATTGCTTTTCCTTATCCCTATTTTCCCAATTCTATTTCTCATTTTCTTTCCTGCATCTTCAGTTTTGGTTTCTTTAACAGAAGTCTTGGGACTTTGTTTGTTCATGAGATTCTCTTCAGTATTGGAAGACTAAATTGATTCTTCAGTTTTCTTCTCTTTATCTTCATCAACAATTTCTTGCTTGATAATCAATTCTTCTTCACTGAAGTTGACTTCACATGCTTTGAATATAGGTGCATTAACCTCTTTCAAAAGTTTTCTTTGATTTCCCTTTGTCACCTATTGTCTTCTTTTTGTCATCCATCGCATCATAGTCAAGCCCAATAGCAATGTTTGCACATGGCTTATTCTTCACATGATAATGTCCGACCATTTCAGATGCATTCCTATAAGATTTCATCTTCACTTTATTCTTTTCCAGCTTCTCCCTGAGGACTGCTTCAATTTCATTTGCACACTTGAGCTTGTTCTTTAGATAAGCATTTTTTTATTTTAAAGCTTCAAGCTTCACCAACAACAATTCAGTTTCTTGCTTCTCACTTTCAAGCTTCTCATTTATCTTTGTTAATCTTCTAACTTCTTCATTAGCAGCAACCATGCTTGTGTGAATGTTAAACATTTTTGTGCTCATCTTTTCAAAAGTTTCCTTGTATTGATTCATATTTAAATCAATAGTGGTAAGAGTTGGTGTCTGTCATTTAGATGAGGATGATTCTCCTTGCTCCAGGGCCATGCGTGCATAATTACCAAATTCTTCATCTTCATCATTTTCAGAGTCATCTCAACTTTTACCCTCTATAATATAAGATTTACTTTGTTGTTTCCTTAGAAGAGCTTTATACTTTGCTTCAAGTTCAAGATAAGCCTTGTCTTTATTTACTTTCTTGGGTTTCCTGCACTCTATAGTAAAGTGGCCTTATTCATCACAATTAAAGCATCTTACATTAGATCTATCAACAGATCCAGTTTTGTAGCCATTCTTGCTGTCAGAATTGTACTTCCCTTTTTCCTTCCAGCTGCTATCTTTGTTGAAGGACTGTCCTTTATTTTTGAAGTATCTTGGCTTCTTTACTCTAATATTAGAGATTTTCCTAGCTAAATAGGCCATTGACTGATCTACCTCATCCAGTTCTTCAAGAGTATGGAACTCATCCTTTTCCAATTCTAGAGTGACTTGCTCATGTGAAACATTTGTTCTTTGCTCACTTGTTGAGGCAACTGGAGTTTGAGATCTTGGTTCATCATTGGATGTTTGGCTTTCATTTACAATTAAGGCACTTGAACCATCCATAACATGTCCTGACCAGATCTCAATGATTGCCTTTGATTCATCTCTAGTTCATATGTTTTGAAAATTCCATATAGAACTTCCAGAGTTATTCTGCTCAAGTCTCTCCCTTCCCTGATTGCTGAGATTTTCTATTCCAAATGATCAGGGAGAGTAAGAAAGAACTTCAAGTTCACTTCTTCAGCTTCATAATATTTGTCATGAAGCTGCAAGTCATTTATCAGCTTGTTAAATCTTTTAAACACATCATTAATACTTTCCTTTGGTTTTGCCATAAAACCCTCATACTGTAGAATCAATATTCTTTTTTGGTATGACCTAACTTCTTCAGTTCCTTCACAGAGTATCTTTATCTTTTCCCATATTTGCTTGGCAGTGTCACAGTTGATAAAGTTGTTATACATCACATTGTCAAGTGACTCAATCAATATTAATTGCAAGCTACTATCCAGGGAGACTTTCTCCTTTTTAAGGGTCAGAATACTCAGAAGGATCTTTTGGAGCAAAATGAGCTGGGATAACCATGTCTCCATCTGTAGATTCCTTAACTCTAACCATAGGAATGAAGGGTCCATTCTTGAGGATCTGAATGTAGAGTGGATTGGCCATCTTTATGAACAACATCATTTTCTTTTTCCAAAGAGTGTAGTTAGCTTTGTCAAAGGTAGGAATCTTGATGCTACTGAATTTCTATGTATTCATTCTTCCAAGATCTTAAATCTGTTTACTTTCAGATTTGACTCTGATACCACTTGTTAGGAAATGAATAACACAAAGAGGGGGGTGAATGTGTTTTACTATTTTTAAGCTTTTCTTGAATGTTTATGGTTGAACAAAATTCTTATAGTTAGCTGTGTTCATGCAGAGATTAAACATGCAGGAAAATAAAGGACATAGATCTTCAAAACTCACTTAAATTTATATTAAAATAAGACTATTTTGCTACAAAATTTCTAGGCTCTTTGTTGATAAAGAACTTAGATTCTTCTTGAGAATGTTACAAGAAATTTGATCTAAATTGTTACTCTGACTAAAGGACCAGAGTTAACTTTATAACTTAGTTAACTGCTGGTTTACACAGTGGATAATAAAACATGCTATTAGCTTTTCTAAACTGTCATTTGTCATTTCTATTTATAGAAAAGCAGATCTTCCATTTCTGGCTTATCATATCTTTAGTATCTTGTGTTTACTCTAATCTTCCTCTGTCAGTTAATCTTTGCCATTGATGTTGCACATTCTTCAAGCTGCTTTTTGTAGACTTGTCAATCCAGCTGTTGGATTGTTTGTTGATTGTTTATCTTGGATATTCAACTGACCTGCAATTTTGTACTTTGAGATTGTACCTCGAGATCTCCATTTTAGGTTTATAAAACACTTGACATCTCGATAAGTATATTGATTTATCGAGCTCTCCAGTATTCCATGTTTAGTTTGGCTTGTAGAGGTCTTCATTTCTCTATAAGAGATTTTAGGCTTGTCGAGATCTCTAGTTTTCACATCTTCACTTTGACTTATTGATAACTCTTAGTTCTCTAGTGGCTTCTTGACTTGTCGATATCTCAGATTTCTTTAGTCAAATTTACCGTGTTGATATCTCAGAGTTCTCTAGTGAATTTTGACTTATCTATATCTCTGAGTTCTCTAGTGGAACTTGACTTATCGATACCTCAGAGTTCTCTACTGAATGTAGACTTGTCTATAACTCGGAGTTCTCTAGTGAAGGAATGAATTGTCAATATCTCCAATCTTCAGTTTTTCAATTTGGCTTGTCGATATCTTCCTGAGTTCTCTAGTAGCTATCCTGACTTCTCGATAAGCCATTCTGGATTTCTCGAATGACTTCTCTATAACATTAAATCTATGACTTGTATAGATCTTGACTTAGAGTATTTTTCTTTAAACAGATTTATTCAACTCCAAGCTTCTTCAAAATTCTTCTAATGCATGATCATCTTGGTCTTTTTCCAGATAGAATCCTTAGGCTTGATACTGTTACAGGAAAAAGACTACAGTCTACTCTTTTGCATTTTTACAGACTTTAAGTGTTACAAGTACACAATACAAATTAAGATAACAATACAACTTACTTAGGGTTGACAAGATGTCTTAGTCTTGTTAAAGTTCAGGCATGTCTTTTACAACAGAATGAGAAGATAGGAGAGAAGTCTAAGCCTACAAAGCCCAAACCTGTTGCTAAGAAGAAATCAGTATCTAAGACATCTAAACTGATGGGGTTTTAGCACATAAACGCAACGAAAATGTAAATTTAAATCTTAAAAAAAATGAAACCATCTGCAGGTTCCATGCGAAAAATAATATTTAATTCGTAGTTCAGTATACTTACCTTAAGAAGCTTTATGTTAATGGAAAGATGGAGGTATTTAATGGCGATCCAAAAATGATGAACGGAGATCCTTAGCAGCTGCTCCTCAAGTGTGAAGCACTCCACCGGTATCCACCAAGAGTACAATGTGATGGAGGAGGAAGAGGTTGAGAGAATCAGTTGCCTCCCTCGTGTTCTACTTTAGAATTAGGGTTAATTATTTGGGTTGAGGCAAATAGGGTTTATAATAGTATATTTATAGGCAAAATTTTCAGCTGAAAATTTTCCATAAAATATTATTATTATTAATCTTTTAATTGATTATTCTTATTAACCAATTAACTAATAATTAAAATACATTTTAATCATTAATCCCTTTTCTAAACACTTTAGAAAAATAATTCTCTCACTTGATTTAATTTCCAAAATTAAATTCTTAATTAATAATATTAAGAATTAATTAAATCTCATTTAATCAATTATTAAATCTGCTAATTAATTATTTATTTCACAAATAAATAATTACCAGCCATTATTAATTAATTCCTCCACCATTAAATCATTCTCTTTTATGGTGTGACCCTCTAGGTTCAGTATTAAGCCGGTAGTAGAAATAAATAATAATAAAACTATTTTATCATTATTTATATAAATTCTCTAATTCATTAAATATGATTAATTAATAAATTAATCATATTTATTCTACATCGTGAGGGATACTTCTCATCATATCGCGACTATCCGGATAATACGAATTCACTGCTTAGAATACCAAGAACCTATTCAGTGAGTAGTTACCGTACAATCAATTCCCTCTACCCTGCAATGTCACGATTAAATACAAGGCATGGAACTTGTGTCAAGCCTATCTTATTTAATCATTTGCTTTCCCATTCACTATACTTAGTTCTATTTAATGTAAAGTAGAAACTCCTTTTTAATTTCATTCACTTTGGCCAGAGATTCCTGAACTAGCATAAGTGGATCAGCATTAAACATTCTCTTCCTTCACTGGAAGGGGTAGATCCTTTATTGATCATACCCTATCTTCATGTACAAATTCCTATACCGAGTAGAGCCCTTATAATTGTCCCTGGAGACTAAGAACTAAACTAAAGCATAGTTCAGTGTACACAAGATGACTATGATGACCTCAAGTCTAAGGATACTTGTACAACTATCACTATGTGAACAATTGCTGACACGTGAGTGAACTCCATCAGTTGTTCAGCTGTGTGAGTCATGTTCAGTGAACTTATTCTATAATAAGCACCTACATACTAGCTATAGTGTCACCACACAAATATTTATGAGAATAGACATCCTTCATTATGAAGCAAGCATAGTATGTACCAATCTTTACGGATTACTAATTACCAGTTAGTAATCCTACGACCAGGAAATATTTAAGTTTAGAGTTATCATCTTTTAGGTCTCATTATTATGATCTCATCACAATCCATAAAAAGCTTTACTCTAAACTGTGGTATATCTTATTTAAACATTTAAATAGATAGAGCCCTCAATAAAAACAAAACAAGTCTTTTATTAATATCAATGAAATCAAAATAGATTACATAAAAGTTATTCCTAAATCCTCATACATGATTGGACTTAGGACATATCTCTTTCAATCTCCCACTTGTACTAAAGCCAATCACTCTAGTATCTAATACATATCTTATCTTTATGACGATCAAAGTGACTCTGAGAAAGTGGCTTTGTGAGTGGGTCTGCTACGTTGTTATGTGTGTCAACTCTCTCGACGTTGACATCTCCTCTTTCAAAAATCTCCCTAATCAGATGAAAGCGCCGCAGGACATGTTTGGAATTTCTATGAGACCTAGGTTCCTTGGCTTGTGCTATTGCTGCGTTGTTATCACAATACAACACAATAGGCTCTTCAACGCTAGGAACAACTCCCAACTCAGAAACAAATTTCCTCATCCAAACGGCTTCTTTTGCAGCCTCACTTGCAGCTATATATTCTACTTCCGCTGTGGAGTCAGCCATTGTAGACTGTTTGGAACTCTTCCAACTAATCGCACCACCATTCAGAGTAAACACGTACCCTGACATAGATTTGCTATCACTTTCTGATTGAAAACAAGAGTCAGTATAACCCTCTATTTTCAACTTAGATTCACCACCAAAAACAAGAAAAATGTCCTGAGTCCTTCGCAAGTACTTAAGGATGTTTTTCACTGCTTTCTAGTGGTCTTCACCTGGATTGGACTGATATCTGATCGTCACACTAATTGAATAAGCAATATCAGGCCTTGTACACTACATCGCTTACATGATAGATCCTATTGCTGAAGTATAAGGAATCTTACTCACACGCTCTCTTTCCTCAGGTGTCTTAGGAGACATTTTTTCGGAAAGGGACACTCCATGACTCATCGGTATGAGACCTCTTTTGGAGTTTTCCATGCTAAACCTTTTAAGCACTTTCTGGATGTATGTACCCTAGGTAAGACCTATCATTCTTCTAGATCTATCTCTATAGATCTTCATACCGAGAATGTAGGATGTTTCTCCCAAGTCCTTCATGGCGAAGTTCTTTGATAACCATACTTTGACTGATTGTAGCATCGGTATATCATTTCCTATAAGAAGTATGTCATCCACATACAATACAAGAAATGTTACCGCGCTCCCACTAACCTTCTTGTAGACACATGGTTCATCTATGTTTTTGATAAAACCAAACTCTTTGATTGTCTCATCAAAACGGGTGTTCCATCTACGAGAAGCTTGCCTTAAACCATATATGGTTCGTAGCAGCTTACACACTAGGTGTTCATTTCCCTTGGAAAGAAAACCCTCTGGCTGTATCATATACACTTCCTCTTCAAGTTCCCCATTGAGGAAGGCCGTTTTCACGTCCATTTGCCAGATCTCATAGTCGTAGTAAGCAGCAATCGCAAGCAAAATCCGAATTGATTTTAACAGGGCTACAGGCGAAAAAGTTTCATCAAAGTCAATCCCTTGCCTTTGTTTGAATCCTTTTGCCATGAGCCTGGCCTTATAGGTCTCCACCTGGCCATCTGCTCTAATCTTTCTTTTATGTACCCACTTGCACCCAATAGGCTTAACACCTTCAGGCGCCTCAACCAGAGTCCATACTTGGTTGGTATATATAGATTCCATTTCGGATTTCATGGCACTATGCCATTTCTCTGAGTCAACACTACACTCATTATAGGTCACAGGTTCATCATCATCAATGATTGACAACTCATTATCATTCTTAATGACAAGGCCATAATACCTCTCAGGTTGGAGAGACACTCTCCTTGTCCTACGAGTGGGATGTTCCACAAAAGGTTGTTCAGTCTGAACAGGTGTTTCCACTTGATCCGTAGTAGTTTGTGCTTCTTGAACTTCATCAAGTTCAATTTTGCTCCCACTGTTTCCTTCAAGGATAAACTCCTTTTCCAAGAAGGTAGCATGTCTGGAGACAAACACCCGATGATCGGTGTGAAAGTAATACCCCAAAGTCTCTTTAGGATATCCCACAAAATTATATTTTACGGATCGAGATTCCAGCTTATCTGGGTCAACTTTCTTGACATAAGTTGGACATCCCCAAATCTTAACGTGTTTAAGACACGGTTTCCTTTCTTTCCATATCTCATATGGTGTTTGAGGAACAGATTTGGAAGGCACCTTATTCAGTAAATATGCTGAGGTTTCCAATGCATAACCCCATAGGAATACTGGAAGATTCGCATAGCTCATCATGGACCGAACCATGTCTAACAAAGTTCGATTTCTCTTTTCAGATACCCCATTTAACTATGAATTATATGGAGGAGTCCACTGGGAGACTATACCATTTTCTTTGAGATAATCTAGAAACTCTCCATTCAAGTATTCACCACCTCGATCTGATCGAAGAGTTATAATACTGTGTTTGGTTTGTTTTTCCACTTTATATTTATATTCTTTGAACTTTTCAAAGGCTTCAGACTTGTGTTTCATTAAATACACATATTCGAATCTAGATCTATCTTCTATGAAAGTAATGAAGTACGAAAATCCACCCATGGCTTGCGTAGCATTGGTCCACTTACATCTGTGTGTACCAATCCTAGCAAATCTGCAGCCCTCTCTTCATGTCCACTAAATGGAAATTTGGCCATTTTACCCAATAGACAAGACTCGCATGTAGGATTTGATTCAAAATCAAAGGGGTCAAGTAACCCTTCCTTATGCAATGTCCGCAGTCTATTTTCACTAATATGACCTAGCCTACAGTGCCATAAATAAGTCAGATTTTCATCATCTCTTTTTCTTTTATTAGTTTGTTCAATCTGAAGTAAATCATACTCTACGTCACATACATACAGACCATTATTTAAAATGCCACGTCCAAAAAGGCCATTATCTCTAAGGATAGAACATTCATTATTCTTAATAATAAATGAAAAACCATCCACATCCAACATAGGAATAGAAACAATATTCCTCACAATAGAGGGAACGTAATAACAATTATTCAAAATAATAGTCTTGCCCGTAGGCATATGTAAACTAAATGATCCTACAGATATGGCCGCAACCCTTGCTCCATTACCCATACGTAGAATCACCTCATCTTTTTCAAGAGTCCTACTTCCCTTTAGTCCTTGCAACGAATTACAAATATGAGAACCACAGGCGGTATCTAATACCCAAGTAGAAATTTGACCTAGTGACATATTAACTTCGATCATGAACATGCCTGAATCAGAAGCGGTAGTCTCACTACCCTTCTTCTTCAATTCTGCAAGGTAAACCTTGCAGTTCCTCTTTCAGTGCCCCAACTTGTTACAGTGAAAACAAACAGCTAAATTAGGACCAGTCAACTTGTGAGCATCTAGTATACTCCGGAGTGATAGTGCAGAAGACATGATGAATATAGTAAATCTGTAAATGATAAACACATAACAACACTTAGCAAATATTCAATTTCATTTCAAAACACTATATGAATCGGGTCTTTATTCATAAGTGTCTCCCGCTAGTTTATCTAATTTTTTCGACCCCCTAAGTGAAAATTAAGCATTCATAATGCTAGTGGGAATATGGATCCTACATTCCATCACAGAACCTCGGTTGTGGCACAAAACGTCATGTGATGTTCAATAGGCAAACAACTCTTATCAATTACATCTTATGTTATTTCCTAATATAAGTTTAGCCTCTTTAATAATTGAGTCATGGCTGTGGCACGACAAACTCAATATTCTAAGTCAAGTCTAACCCAACATTTCGTACAATTGAATCAGTCTCCAACGACCCACGGCTGTAGCACATACCGACCTTTAGATTTTAATTCAATGTACACATCTCTATGTAATAGACAAGTATTTCTTATTTCAAAATCAAAGCCCTCGACTGTAGCACGAAACGACAATGATTTAAAAATAAGAACCACTTTCTACCATGTTGGAAGGCTATGACCGACACAAGCCCGTTGTGTCATTGGCCAATTACTACTTGATATTATTTAATTTTAGAGGGATTATATTACGTTGCAATCATAATCATATTATAAAGAGATTCTTCCATTTAAATTAAATATTTCAAATCAATAATCGATAATCAGATGATTCCCAGATAGGGTGGAGCATTGTCAAGAGGCGTCACTTAATAACCCTTTCTTACAGATAGAAATATGTTGTTGACAGAATCATCCTTTCTTTTAATATTGAAAATTCATATTCAATTACGTGTTTCATAAACACAAGAATCTCATGATCGTATTCATAATATTTATTGTTAAGGCAAGAAATGATTCCTATTCTAGATTTTCTAGAGCACGCCTTATATTGATTTAAGTTCACCTAAATCTATCATCGCATGGTAAACATAGACATATATCTCATATATAAAATTAAATAAACAAGTAAATGTAAAGTGCAATAAAGTAAATGTGTTTGGTTATGGCCCCATCCTATGTGATCTTTATCAAGCTCATGATAAAGATCAAGGTCAATCTAATATGGTGATGAAAATAAATACAACTACTTATTACATAAGTCTTCTTCTTTGTTTAGACTTCTTGTATGCCTCGTCTTCTTCTTTGTACCACCTCCATTGGATAGCCTTCTTGAGTCTTCAATTACATTACATGATTGAAAGTAAAACTAATCTAATGAACTTACAAGAATAACTCGAGTTACATTCGAGATTTATGATTACAAAGATTGACGACATGCAGTCGTATTTAAAATCAAAACCAAAACCATTAAACTAAGGTCGAAATGCCATAACCATCCACCATGCTCATACAACACATAAAAGCATGTTAAAACACATAATCTGATTTTAACATATCATATTATCCATGTTCTAATCATAAAAAGAATATATGACAAAAATCAAAAAAATCAGAATCAAATCAGAAAAACAAGAATCACTGTTTACGGGCAGTAAACGACGTCAAATGCCTTACAGACGAGACGTTGATAGATTTAGCTATTAGTTTTGTTCTAGCGCTCGTTTACCTATAGAATAGGGTATTCGTTTGCGTAAATCGGACACCAGACCCAGATTTCAGCAAATCTGCAGCAGCCAATTCAGAATCCGTATCTAATATGATTCTCATAATTAGAACAAACATATATCATGTATATATTAGTAGATATACAGATTAGATAATCATCTTATGATTATACAACTCACATGAATATCATATATTCAAAACCATACATATATAAGCATTTTATATCAACATCAAATCATGGCGAATCACGTACATGCTTATATATCGAAAACAGTTAAACACATAAACGAATTAAAAACTTTTCGCAAGTAACTCTGATGCCATTGAAGGGTTTTTAGCACATAAACGCAATGAAAACATAAATTTAAATCTTAAAAAAAACGAAACCCTCCGCAGGATCCATGCGAAAAATAATATTTAATTCGTAGTTCAGTATATTTACCTTAAGAAGCTTTACGTTAATGGAAAGATGGAGGTCTTTAATGGCGATCCAAAAATGATGAACGGAGATCCTAAGCAGCTGCTCCTCAAGTGTGAAGCACTCCACCGGTATCCACCAAGAGTACAATGTGATGGAGGAGGAAGAGGTTGAGAGAATTAGTTGCCTCCCTCTTGTTCTACTTTAGAATTAGGGTTAATTATTTGGGTTGAGACAAATAGGGTTTATAATAGTATATTTATAGGCAAAATTTTCAGCTAAAAATTTTCCATAAAATATTATTATTATTAACCTTTTAATTGATTATTCTTATTAACCAATTAACTAATAATTAAAACACCTTTTAATCATTAATCCCTTTTGTAAACACTTTAGAAAAATAATTCTCTCACTTGATTTAATTTCCAAATTTAAATTCTTAATTAATAATATTAAGAATTAATGAAATCTCATTTAATCAATTATTAAATCTGCTAATTAATTATTTATTTCACAAATAAATAATTACCAGCCATTATTAATTAATTCCTCCACCATTAAATCATTCTCTTTTATGGTGTAACCCTGTAGGTTCAATATTAAGCCGGTAGTAGAAATAAATAATAATAAAACTATTTTATCATTATTTATATAAATTCTCTAATTCATTAAATATGATTAATGAATAAATTAATCATATTTATTCTACATCATGAGGGATACTTCTCAGTATATCGCGACTATCCGGATAATACGAATTCACTGCTTAGAATACCAAGAACCTATTCAGTGAGTAGTTATCGTACAATCAATTCCTTCTACCCTGCAATGTCACGATTAAATACAAGGCATGGAACTTGTGTCAAGCCTATCTTATTTAATCATTTGCTTTCCTATTCACTATGCTTAGTTCTATTTAATGTAAATTAGAAACTCATTTCTAATTTCATTCACTCTGGCCAGAGATTCCTGAACTAGCATAAGTGGATCAGCATTGAACATTCTCTTCCTTCACTGGAAGGGGTAGATCCTTTATTGTTCATACACTATCTTCGTGTACAAATTCCTATACCCAGTAGAGCCCTTTTAATTGTCCCTGGAGACTAAGAACTAAACCAAAGCATAGTTCAGTGCACACAAGATGACTATGATGACCTCAAGTCTAAGGATACTTGTACAACTATCACTATGTGAACAACTGCTGACACGTGAGTGAACTCCATCAGTTGTTCAACTGTGTGAGTCATGTTCAGTGAACTTATTCTATAATAAGCACCTACATACTAGTTATAGTGTCACCACACAAATGTCTATGAGAACAGACATCCTTCATAATAAAGCAAACATAGTATGTACCGATCTTTGCGGATTACTAATTACCAGTTGGTAATCCTACGACCAGGAAATATTTAAGTTTAGAGTTATCATCTTTTAGGTCTCATTATTATGATCTCATCACAATCCATTAAAAGATTTACTCTAAACTGTGGTATATCTTATTTAAACATTTAAATAGATAGAGCCCGCAATAAAAACAAAACAAGTCTTTTATTAATATCAATGAAATCAAAACAGATTACATAAAAGTTATTCCTAAATCCTCATACATGATTGGACTTAGGATATATCTCTTTCATAAACATCATATAATGATAGATCATGTCAATACAGTAGCTCAAGCTTTTAAAATTGAAGAAAGAGGTGAAGAAGAAGACGTCAGTCAAGCTCATCAAAGAAGGAAGATTCATGGAGCTGACATGGTTGAAATCCTGAAGTTAACCTCTGACATTGCTCAAGTTAATGAAGAAGCAAAAGCTGTTATTCCACCAATCACAACCTCTGGTACTACTCATGTTGTTGATTCTTCTAACCCAATTCAAGCTGAGTTATCGAATCCTGATTCTGATAACATAAAATCTGATAAGCCACAACTTACTTTTGAAGAAAAGAGAAAGTTTCTATGGGGAAGCAAGAAACCTACACCTAGAAGAGATTCTTCTAAAACATTAAAGAAGATTTACAGTGGAAGTTCTCATGCTAGAAAACCTGGAATCACAGGTGGTCTGGGTAGGTTAAATGCTGATCCGTTTGTAGGTGATGCTTTGATTCTAAGGAAACATACAAATCTGACAGAATTTGGAGACAATTTTTATCAGATTAATATAAAAATAGTTGATTCTATTAAAGCTTTATCGAATTGTTTGCATAAACTGTATTCACCCCCCTCTATAGTTGATTACGGACCAAACAGAGATAGAGATATTCGCTGGCCGAAACCTCTGAAGGCTGATCCTACCAAGTTGGATAAAAGTAAGTATTGTCGATTTCACAAGGATGCTAGCCATGACACCGATGAATGCCGATAGTTAAAAGACAAGATTGAGTTCCTTATTCAAAAAGGAAGATTAAGTAAAGTGGAGATGGTGAGAAATGAGAAAGGAACACTAATGGGAGAAGAAATTTTGAAGATCGAAGAAGGGATGAAGATGCCCAGGGACGAAATCCCCAACAATGAGGCCCGGTGAAAAATATGATCTTTGGAGGGACAACCGCGCCAAGTCTTCTAAGAACTCAAGGAAGGCTTATGCACGAGAGACCATGCACTTATTTGGAGAAACCCCGAAAATGACAAAAACTAGACTGTCAATGGCATTTGATGATTATAATTTGGAAGGGGTTAATTTTCCTCATGATGATCCCCTAGTCATTACATCCATTATATCCAACAGCCCTATAAAGAGAGTCCTTATAGACAATGGAGTGTCGGTTGGCATCTTGCTTTATGATAGCTTTATAGGGATGGGTTAGAAGGATTCTCAATTAACCCTAATGATATGCCGATCTATGGGTTTGATAGAGTCAAATGTTCCGTTGAAGGGATAACTAAAGTACCTCTTACAATGGGCCGGGAGCCGAGGAAAGTTACAGAAATGTTGAATTTTATGGTGGCTAAGGATGGATCTACATATAATGCAATTATGGGGAGGACGGGCATACATGCCTTTAAGAAAGTCCCCTCATCCTACCATTCAGTGATCAAGTTTCCAACAAGGAATAGTATAGGGGAAGAAAGGGGAGACCAGAAGATGGAAATAAGCTGTTATGTAGCCTCACTGAGGGAAGATGGAGCTGGGGGTGAGTTCTCCCCATTGAAGATATGGATATCCGTGAGAATGATGAAAACTGAGGAAAGCCAGCGGAGGATTTGATCTTGATTCCATTGGCTTCTGAGGACCATGAGAAGATAAGTTTTGTTGGAGTTCGCTGTAGGATCCTCTCAAAGGGAAGTCGATAAATATTTTTCAAGAAAATAGTGATGTGTTCGCATGGTTGGTAGCAGATCACCCAGAAGTTGAATGTTGATCACAATCGAAAGACTGTGAAGCAAAAGAAAAGGATTTTTGCCCCAAAAGGCAGGAAGCCATTAAACAAGAAGTTGAAAATCTTTTAGAGGCGGGATTCATTGAGGAGATACAATTTCCGGAATGGTCGACAAATCCCGTAATATTAAAAAAGGCTAATGGAGAGTGGAGGATGTGAATTGACTTTAATGATTTGAATGACGTATGCGCAGAGGATTGTTTTCCTCTGCCAATGATATACACTTTGATAGATTCCATTGTGGGGCATGAGATGTTGAGTTTCATAGATGGATCCAACGACTACAATCAGATCAAGATGCACAAAGATGACATCCCAAAGGTATTATTCATCACTGACTTTGGTGTTTTTTGTTATCTTGTTATGGCATTTGGTCTCAAGAATGCATGAGCCACTTATCAAAGATTGGTAAATAAGATTTTTAAGGATCTCATTGGAAATACCACAGAAGTCTATGTAGATGACATATTAGTCAAGAGCCTTGTAAAGGAAATAATATATATCCCATTTAAGGGAAGCTTTTGAATTCTTGAGATGTCACAAGATGAAGTTGAACCCCGCTAAGTATGCTTTTCTGGTTTAATAATGCCTATGTAAGGGTTGAACCCCAAAGGTTTCTTAAAGTATTTTTTATATGACTTTAGATTTTCATGAATCATAAAGTTGCAATAAATATTAAGCCAAAATACAAGAGCGAAAGAAAGACTGAATAAATAAAAAGCCACATATGGCATTAGTTCATTCATAGAAATGACAGAGAATTATACAAAACTAGCCACGCAGGCTCACCAAAATCTCAATGGGCAAGGGAAGCCTCAACCTCCATATCATTGTCTTCTCCGCTCTCACTGTCTAACTCCTCGCTGCCCCTGTCACTAGATAAAGAGAGCTGAAATCATTTACAATGACCTTGGAACATGACTCGGGAGGAGGGGTTGGCTCAGTACGAGGGACATCCTTGGAGACAACTACACGAGTATGAAACCTTTGTAGTAAAGTCTCGTCATCTGGACAAGGGTAGTCCGCCGGGTCAATATCATGAAAAACATCGTTCACGATCCCAAGGGTCGTGCCCCAACCTGTCCTGAAAAACCCGGCAAACACAGTATCATCCCTATCTCGCTTATATTGAGCGAACTCGTCGGTGTCCAGATAAGCATCAATAGTACTATCCCGCTCAGCATTGAGCTTAACCAACTTCGTATTGGATTCGGATAGTTGCTCATCTTTGCACTTTATTTTCTTCTCCAAAGAAGCGTACTTGCCCTTTTATTTTTTTAAAGCTCTGTCAAATTTCTCCGAACCCTTTTTCTAGGATTCGACATGCTGAATAGCCGCCTGGAAGTGAGCATTATTCTGAA
Source organism: Apium graveolens (assembly GCF_009905375.1). Classification (NCBI taxonomy): domain Eukaryota; kingdom Viridiplantae; phylum Streptophyta; class Magnoliopsida; order Apiales; family Apiaceae; genus Apium; species Apium graveolens. The sequence goes on from NC_133650.1 coordinate 35,142,373, forward strand.
AAGATAACAAAACATAAGAAAAGAAAGAATAATGCTTCAAAAAAGATAAAGAAGGGGTGAAAAATACTGAAGCTATTGATTGAGCTCCCATGAGCTTCACTCGCTCCAATTCCTATCCAGCCATAACATCCCTGAAGTCCTTAGGGGTGATGGAATGATAAAATCAATCCCAAGAATGCTTTGTGGAACCAATCATGATGTCCCCTCGATGAAAGTCCAAAATGGGTTGGAACCAGCCAGTAGGAAGTGGAGTAGTAGGATTGGCTATGGCGACCTCGGTCCCAGTAGAGGAAGCCTCAACAATAGGCTCCTTGTGCTTCCTCAAGAAGGAAGGCTCTGTAGCTTTGCCTCAACTGTCTAGCCTTGCTAGCTTGGCCTTCTTTATCCTGGAAAATTTATACAGTTGATTAGAAGTGACAAAAATATACCATGCAATTTGACCGAAGATAGTATGACATGGACAAAAAAGAAAACTCTTCCAATAAAGTTTAACTTATAGTCTTGCATTCATCTTTAATAAGCTCATTATAGATGATGTTCTCCTCTATTGTTAGGTGAATGGTCTTGGGGCTACCATCACTGACTTTACGAAAGGATGATCTAAATAAGGTGCCCCAATTACCACCTTCCCATCTCAGGCCAACAAAAGAATCCCTCCACTGCTAGTTGTTATCAGGAATGGAGGCACCGTTGAAGATTTGTGGGCATTTGGGAATTTTCCTTATATAAACCCAACCACAGGAGGTCTGGGCATTATTAAAACATTGAAATTATTTTCTAAAAACCGCTACAGAAAAAGGGAAACCGTGCTTAAGACAAAGAATAATAAAATAAAGAATATTTATCCATGCATTGGGAGGAAGCTAGCAAGGGCTAACGTGTAAATCAGCTAATAACCTAGGAATAAATTCGTGAAAATGGAACTGAATCCCGGCTACTATTGCATCTACGTAAACAAATAGGTATCATTTATCCGGTGGCAAGAACGGTCACCACCATCGAAGAAAACTATTTTAAGGGGTGGACGAACATTGTAAGTGATGTTAAATTCATAAATTTTAGATACATTGTACCATTTGTTACAGTGATCAAAAGAATTTAAATGAGTATCAGAAGGGTACTCATTTCCTCTAGAGTTAATCATATCTAATAAAGACATATAAGAAGAATGAACTTGAATTTCGTTACCTCTCTTAGAAGCCGAAGTGATTTTGGCAGCCCTTTCAGCATTCTTGTCCACCAGGGAAGAAGTTGGAAGACAACTTGGAATCTAGAGAAAGGACAGGGAAGATGAAGATTCAAAGATCTTCAAGCACAAACCCATAAAACATTGAGAAGAAGGCCGGAAAATGAGGGATGACCACCGGAAAAATGTCTGGGGAGGTTAGAAAGGAGAGTTGGGAAATAAGGTTTGAGAGGTGAGAGTTTGGAAGTGAGAAGTGACGAGATATCGCTCCACTCCCACCTATATATAATCGCCTCAGCCTGTCATTGGGTCGGTAAAAAGGAGACTTTAACCGGATGTAATCGGTAAGAGCCCAGGCCCAAAACTATAAGCCCAAATTCCAGGGGCTTTCAGGGGTTTCTTTTCTTAAAAAATAAGAAATAAAAGGGGATTCCAGAATATTCTGGAAGGATGAAAAGAACAAAAAAATAGGCCCAAGTAGATTTGGATTATATTAGAGGGCCCGACTAGTAGGCCTAGTTTAAGACTCAAGTTCTAGAAGTTTCTAGAGAAAAAATACATATATGCGTACATATATAAATATGTATGTGTATTTAAATAATAAAAATAGTGGGTAAATTCATGGCTTAGTTACAACTCCAAATATATTTGGGCCTGGGTTGTTTTACAAGGCCCGTGGAGAAGCCCAATTGGTTTACGAGAAATTCTGATTAATTCTAAACAAAATTAGTTGGAGTTCGACCAGGATCTTGACCGAATGGATTCCTGGTCAAAAACCCCACGTCAAAGGGTATTCAGCCCATAATTCAGTCAGAATTCAATCAAAGTTACAAAGAACAAAAAAAATTCAACCAAGAAAATAGGATATCATGATTCAAAGTTGGTGAAGATTCGATCAGGAATAAACAAGAGGAATGAGACATAATTTGATCATTTTTTGACCAAGATCCTGATCGAAAGAATTTTGGTCAAGACATTCATGATCAGGATAAATAGACCCATAATTTAGTCAGAGTAAATTGGTCAACAAATAAATTTTGATCGAGATTGCGGTTCTTTCGACCATCATCCTGACCGAATGTATTCCTGGTCAAAAATCCCACGACCAGAAAGAATTGGGCCATCATTCGGCCAACAAAAAAAGAGAAAAAAGAAAACAGAAAAACCAGAGTCAGGAATTTGACCAAGGCCAGGAATTCGCCAGGATCAGGAATTTTGACCAGGAAGGCAGAAGAAATCATGATCAAAAGTGTGGGACATTAGACCAGGATCCTGACCAAATGGATTCATGGTCAAAAATCCCATGACCAGGACTAATAGGCCATAATTCGGTCATGATTCCTGGTCAGAGGAAAATTTTGATCAAAATTAAATATATATATATATATATATAATTTTCTATTGGATATTTTTTGGAAAAATTCTTAGAAAATTGGGAAAAATACCTAGCGTTAAGAAAAAATCCTTAACAATTAGGAAAAATACCGAAATTTTTTCTAAAAATTAGGAATAGGTATAAAGATAAGTGTAACACCCCCAAATCCGGGGTCGGGAATCCAGGTTGTCACAGTCTTTCTTTTCATTAATATAACTTAACTTAAATCAAAATTAAATAACTACATGTTATGACCCCACAATAATACACACTCCACAACACGTTATAGTCTCAAAGATGAAATTGAATAAGTAATAGTCATTGGAATTCATAAGTTAAAATTTATTACAAACCCAAAATGATTACTTAATAAGTTCACAGTTCTTTGCAATTACCAACACAAGTTATAATTATACATAATTTGATTCCCAAAAGCTGAACGCCTAAACTACATATAGATCTACCTCTACAGTAATGGCGGCTAATATATTATTGGGTAGACGTTGGACGCTTCCCATGCTCTTGCAGTGGGTCTGCTTGAGTCTGACCATCTTTCTTAGTTGTTGTTGTGTGATGAAGAAATAAAGCAAGGGTGAGCAAAATAGCTCACCAAAATAACATGTATATTATGATTAATAACGCAAAGTATCTTTATAGATGGTTTTTATGAAACTCTTTGTTATGCATAAGATAATCATTTACTAGATATAAGTTTAAATGATGAAGTTACAAGATAAAACTTGTATAAAACATTTTCACAATTACTCTTGAGGGCTTTTATCCACTCAAGGAAACTCAATACCCAAGTCATTATTAAGAGATGAAGTTACAAGATACTTCATTTTCAAAATACCATTTTGAATGCTTGACCTTGCAAACACTCATCGGTCACCCAACCGTAGCCTTTCTATCGGGGTTCTCTGGATAGTGTTGCAGAAATATCCAACTGGATGATGAACTCATTTCGGGAGTTTGCCGCTCTAGGAAGACGACTTACGATGATCAGTCGCTGTAGTACAACCCCGCAATTTTCTACATGTAGAGGAGAATAGTCGGATTTACTTGTCGACTGAATGTTGGACTCCTAAGGAATGGATCGTCTCAGTGGACTTCCGGGCCATTTGGTCCAACAAAAATAAGGTTGGGTCGGCGCCACTCGGCCACTTACGCCACTTTTAGTTCAGATGAAATCCCTGACTCTAAAACATAACGCTCGTCTCCTTTTTCCCGAAGTAGAAACTTGTTGATACGGCTCCACTATAAAGCCATATCAATTTGAAAAGGAAGACTCACCGATATTTCCCAGGCGATGCCTGTTAATGGATTAAACTTGTTCCAAGATTTTACTTCCCGAATATTGGGTAAGTAATCCAAAACTTCTTTACCTATTCAGCAACTTTGTTGCGAATATAAAAATATAACACTGAGCAGGATCCCCTATTTTTGAGCGAATATTTAAATCCCCTTCGAAAAGAAGATTTAAACTTAAAAATGGAGTTTGGGGTCTCTATACTTTTCAAAATGGTTTTGATAAGTTCGAAAATAGTCTTTGAAAATATTTAAAGTAATAATGATTTAAATAATATCAACCATTTTCCAAATCATTAGGCGAATATCGAAACATTATCCTTTAAAAATAAAGAATAATATTTAATAAAATAAGCAGAGTCATAAGTCCTCGAATGAATATTCAAAACTAATATCCATTAAATAAATAAAAATAAGTTTTGTAAGTAGAATCTCTATTCAAATAATTAAAATGATATTTGATCATAATAAAAATCTTAAATGAATATTCATGAAACATTATTCACTTATAATTTAAAACTACCGAATTAATGTTATTCGATTAATTATTTTGAAAACTATATATAATATACTCGGGAAAATTGCCTCCCGGTTCGGGTAAAATGTTCAACTTGTATGCCCTACTCAAAGGGGATACGAAAAATATCAATAAATACTAGGATATGTATTATGCAGGCTCTACTTTAAAGCAATTGTATTTGACAATGAAATATCACGATTTCACAACATGCATGTATATATATATATATCATATCAACATGTTTCCCAAAACATACATGCATATATATATATATATCTCAAGATTTTTCTAATAATACTCATGCAATTATCTCAAGATAACGCATATATATATCATCACAACAACAATAATAGGCGTAGAAAACTTGCATGAGTTCCTGAGGTGCAAAATGAGCTTAGGGTGGGTCCGGTAATCTATGAAGAACAACATAAGCCATAATTAATCATCGGTCTCTTAAGAAACTAAACTTTACATATGCATACCCTAACACCCGCTTCTACGCTTAAGGATTTACATTAGTCGTTCGAGTACCCTCGACTCCACCATTTTTATAAAATTAGCCGTTAAACATTTTAAGGAGACTCTTTCGCGAGGACTTTAATAATTGCCTAATCAACTTTACCTAAATGTTTCGTGTTTTGATAAGTCTTTTAGGGGTCTTAAATATGGTCTCAAAGTTACTCGAGGGGTAGGGGTTCGTTCGCGAAACGCCATTAATTAAAACGGCCGTTTCTCCTAAACCGTAAATCGGATCAAAGCGAACCACATGTCAAAATGAATCTTAAATCATAAAGTATCTAATAACGGAAGTTGTGAGTTCATAACAATGGGTTCTTGGGTCCAAAAGTTAAGCACAAAAAAGTTAAGGAAAATTGGGCATTACGACGGCTATACCCTAACGGTTTCCAAATTCGTAACATTCCAAAACAACACTAACCTACCACATTTCAACCCCAACACAACCACAAGACAATATAATTCAACCACCATCATTTTATTATGAATCTAAATCAAATCAAGCCAAGAATCATAAAAAAAATAAGTACTACTCCAAACTCCAATAATCAACAACAACACTCAACAACAAAGATCTAAACCTGCTTATACAACTATCACACTAAATCCATCATCCAATCATCATAATAACTTAAACTAATCCACTTAATACTAAGAATTTGAATATTTATACCTTCCTTGGGGCTTTTAAACAATGCAAGAGCCTTGAATGATCTAGGGGAGCCTTGATCAATGCCTAAATAACCTTGATCTTGCCATTAAAATCAAGAAATCAAGATTAGTTTCTTAAAAAACTATTCATCATCTTCATGGATGAATTATAGAAAAAGCTAGGATGGAATTTAAAGCTTAAACTTCTAGGATGCATGTAACTAACCAGGGAGAAGCTAAGATAATTACCTTGTAAAATAGTAAGGGGTGGAGCTTGGACTTCACTTTTCTAAGAAAAGGAGCCGAGAGCAAGAAGCTTTGAAATGGGGTGAGAGAAATGAAATGTTTCTTGGTTGATCTTTGTGAATGAAATGAAATGTTTGGTTGAAAATTAGCCTTGCAAAAAATATCTTGGCTTTTACTTTATTAAAGTGATGATCTCACCTTGATTACATCATCACAAGGACACTTGTTCAATCCTTTCATCCTCCCCTAGTCCCTTTGATTAGTGCTTAATTGTTTGGCTAATCTCCTTGTTATTTGCATAAGCTTGATCCTTGGCCGCTTATTTATTTTACGGTTCGCTTAACTCTCGTTCTTGTTGATCGTTTGAGGTGGGATCTTATCATTAGGGTTCCCCTAAGCCCTTCTTACTATCTTATATTATTTTAATGATCTTCATTTATAATCCTTGATTTTAATTCCTTTTGATCTCATTACCTTGTACTTAATTATTTCGGTATCTGGTAGATTTTCGAGAAAAATTAAAGTATTCGAATTCGAATTCTTACGATATTTACATACACTCATATGCTTTATGGAGTACTAATATGATCTCAGAATTTTCATAATAGAACCCATATATATGGTGGTTTGATAATTTTCATTAATTAGCAATTTCAGCAAAACTTACTATTCATCAGGATTATAAAAATTCCATAAATTGGGGTTATTACAGTCTCCCCTCCTTAAAAGGATTCCGTCCCAGAATCAGATAGAAAACAAACGGGGATACTTTTTTAGCATTGCGCTCTCTAGTTCCAAAGTCGATTCCTTCACATTACGGTTCTGCCACAGTACACTGACTAGCTTGATCACCTTGTTCTGAAATACCTTCTCCTTCTAAGCCATGATCCTCACTGGTTGCTCCACATAGGTGAAGTCTGGTTGCATATCTACGTGCTCATATTCCACTATATTTCTGGCATCTGGATTGTACTTTCCTAACATTGATATGTGGAATACATTATGAACTTGCTGTAGGTTTGGGGAGGGCTAGCTCGTAAGCTAACTTCCCAATATGTCTTAATATCTCGAAGGGTGCAATGTATCTTGGGATTAGTTTTCCTTTCTTTTCGAACCTCATCAATCCTTTCCAAGGAAATACCTTTAACCACAATAGGTTCCCTACTTCATGCTCCTTGCCCTTCCGGGACAAACCAGTGTACTTCTTCTGTCAATCTGGGGCTGCTACCAGCCGTCCTCTGATTATATCTACTATGTTCTTGGATTTTTGGATCACAGCTGGCCCGAGCATCTTGCGCTCTCCAACTTTATCCTATTACAAGGGAGATCGACATTTTATTCCCTAAAGGACCTCATAAGGCGTCATCCTGATACCGACATAAAACCTATTGTCGTAAGAAAACTTAGTACGTGCTAAGTGATCATTCCATATTCCTTTCAAGTCTATCGCACAGACTCTCATCATAGCTTCTAGCGCTATAGATTTTGTTTCTCAATACCTGTAATAACCTAAATTTTTTGGACTTTGTAAAAAATTCGATGAATAGTAACCCTGACAATCGAGGAAAACTTTTTAACCCGCACTATGTTTTGCACGGAAAATTTAGTTTCCGAGTCGATATTGTGATTATACGTACCAAATGAGTTTATGTAAAAGTAATTAGTTTTCGAAGAAAACTAACTTTGTAAAATAACCTTATCTTACGAACCATCAAGGAATACGAGAATTATGTTACAGTCACGAATCTAGAATTCTACAAATTAAAACCCAAGTACTAGATTATAAAGCAAAAAGGTCTTATAAGAAAAGGTTTTACCCCGCGAATCGCTTACGAAGATTTATCACGATAACGAATAAGCGACCAAACGAATACATAAGTGAATAAATCAACGTATCCAGACCATGAAACTTCCCATGTAATCTATGCAAACTAATTAGTATGAAATGTAATCAAGGATTGGTAATCAAATAGTAATCATCCAAGGAGCATAGTAACCTAGTAGAGTGAATAGTAAGAAACTTGTAGTAGTAGTACATGGTTAGTGTTTTTAGACATTGACAAAGGACCATGCTAGTAGATATGATCAAAGTTATGCATATCTAATTATATACACAAAATCAACCACACTTATATAAGAAGCAAGCAAGCAATCAAAAATCTCTCTCTCCCTCTTCCTCACCATTCCATTCGTCTATTTCAAGAAAGCCAAGGAACCAAAATCAAATCATCTACTTCTAGCCATGGATAATTGCTAAAAATAATTCATAAGCTTCCTCATCATCAAAAAATGGTAAGATAAGTCTTTCATAGCATTTCCTTAAGGTTTTGATGGTTAAATAAAATGATGAAAGTGATGATGAATAATGTCAAATAGTGACTTTTCTTGATTTTTTGAATTTCTTGGAAAGATATAGGTTTCTTAAGCACACTAAAGCCTCACCAATCATCATACATCAATAAGAGAACCTCCCAATCTACCAATAAAGGTATAATCCTCCATCCAAATTTCGTTTGAGCTTTAAGCTTCAAGAAAAGTAAGGATCTTGGATGTAAACCTAGTTTTGATGATTATTTTGTGATTTCTTTGAATATTAGTTAATCAGATGCTAAGGTTGATGTTGTGGCCTTAATAACTTTATGTTCATGGGATTATTAAGTAGTTAGATGTTGGTATAATGATTTTTGGTTGGTAATTAGTAGTGTAGAGTGAAAACGAAACTTGGATCGTAAACGTAATGATGATAAAACGAACGGATCATGATGTTAAGTTTTCTGCAGAAATACAAAAAGGGTAAACTATATTTTATTGAAAAATAATACTTGATAATTATAGATATTTTTAAGGATCATTTAGGCGCTTAAATCGCTTGATTTCGATTTACAGTTCAAAAGTTAGGTCCATTTTAGTGAAAACAATTTCATTACAAAAACTGCTACGAATTACAAACTTTGGAAGTCTAAATGATCGACTTAAAATTATTCAAAGATCATGAAAATTTTAATGAGAGTAAGAAATAGAGTGTACTAACTGACATAAAATTTTAAAGTGAGAATATTGAAATTTCAATTTTATAAAAGTTTCAGAGCCGGGATCATGCGAGTAGAAATCCTTAAGAATCGTGAGAGAAGTCGAGTGGTAAAAACAAACGAGAATAATGGACATAAAGGATCGTGAAAATAAAATTAATTTAATGACAACTCGTACTTTATTAAAATGACGAGAGTAAAGAGAGTCGTGCAAATTGATTATAAGCATTGCGTATTTACCAAGTGACAATGAATACGATTAGAATCTAACAAAACGATAATGTTCTTGATTATAGATTTCCGGAATAATTCGAGAGCGCCCTCCACCTCAAAACACCCAGGAAAGTTTACGAACCCTACTCCATATACTTTTGTGTTGTGAAGAGTTAAATTACTGCATTTTATATAATTGCCATGTTTACCATGATAATAAAATACGAGCTTTTACATATCGATAATGATTGAGATTACGATGAATATATCGTAGAATATTTTAACGTTATTGAATAGCATGATGTATAAGTTATAAGTCCGAGATTCGGTCAACTTTTATAAAGTATAAACCCGAGAATCATCCAAGAGATGTTTTGGACAATAAAGGTCTGTGATTATTTTATTCCAAGGGACTCAATGTCATCTTGCGAAGTATTAATTACCTCGAATATATTTAAAACGATTTCCAAAGATCGTATTCCCTCAATTATATTTAATTACTAGAATAATGAAAATTATTTTAGATAATCATTTAAAAGGGAGAAGTATTCTCCGGCGTTTATTCTATTTTAAACCAATCATTTAATATTTAATAAAGATTAATTTAATTTCTTAAACATAAATTAGTTGAGGAATAATATTTCAAATATTCTTTTAAAACAGAATTATTCAAGATTCAATTATTTAAAAATTATTATTAATTAAATATTTATTAAGTGATTTAATTTGATTTAAAAATTATTGATTTAATATGATTTAAGTATTTATTATTGAACCTTAATATTAATTAAATATTAAGGTTCAATATGATTTAATATGACTTAAAAATTATTAAGTCAATCAAAGAATTGCTTTGAAAAGAGGTGTGTATCACCAAGAAAATTACTTTAATCAAACATATATCCATATATGGATTCAGATATTATTTCATATACAGTCTTTTTATACTGTCAATTATTATGCTGGGCATTATATCTCACACTTGTTGTCTTAAAATGACACAACACAATAGTGAACCAAGATGCTGGTCAGAAAGCTCACAGATCAGAAGCAAATAAAAAAATAGCCAGCTTTTCCTTAGATTATTTGGTGAAGTGCCATAGGTAGACCGTATAAGCTGGATTGGTTTTCAGTTGTTTTTAGTCCGGCTTATATATAAGTATGACTTTTGTAAGGTAGTAATGAAGAAACATATATTTGGCCGCCGGTCTAACCTTAAATAAATGTTACACCTGTGGTAAGACATAATTACTTTTGGTCTGTAATAACTATGACTTGGTGGATTTAATAACTCTAGTAATGTTTTGTTCGTTTCCAAGAAAATAACCTGTAAGTGTGTGTGTGTGTGTATGTGTCATTGATAAGTGTGGGGTTGTAGATGCGTGAGTATATATAATGTTGTGCAGAGTTAAGTGTTTAAACAGGATTCAAGATGGTGTGGCCTCCTAAATCCCCAACCCCAGATTTGGGGGCGTCACAGAAATGGTATCAGAGCCTTAGGTTATCAAATCATGTATACGATTGGAGATAAAATACGTAGACATAAGAATAATAAAAATAAATTAGAACTTAAATTGAGGTCATTATCAGACTGCTTGGCGTAGTCTTAACGGTTTTACCCTCAAGGGAATCATGACTCTAAGTTAGTAACATCTTGCCCATTGTGTCAGGTACCCGTGGAGCCTGTAGGGGAGGTCGACCTTGCTGAGAATTTTATGCCATTTGAGTGAGACCCTACTCCCAAACTGAAGGACCCACCTATTGATGACTCAGAAGATGATCCTACCGAGGATCCCCGGAGGATGAGACTGACTTTCCTACCCCTATAGCAGATGATGCCGAAGATCCCCATGACGATGGCGTAGACTGGACAGATATACATATGTACCCTCTCTTGACTGTTCGGCCTTCTACCCCTCACCCAGGGATACTGAGCCCATTTTTATTCGATGATGAGGATGAGGATGATGAGATAGAGGCACAGACTTACAACATCCATGACATCTCTTCAAGTGACCCGGACTCGCCCCTTCCACCCGTAGCGACTATCCATGTGGGAGTTCATTACTGGATCGTGGCTCACTTGAATGCTGATATCACTGCGGTGTCTACCCGCATTATTGAGTTATGTCAGGCATTACTCGCCTAGAGAGCAACTAGACTTGGATACCCTGGGGACTTTAGAGCTGCTTCCCAGGCCATAGCTCACCGAGAGATTAACGAGATTGAACTCCATGCTCGGGTGCAGATGAGGACTTCTGCATTATGAGGATACATTTTGGTAGTCGATGTTGAGTTGATGCTAGTTAGAGAAATTAGGGTCAAAGACCACACGTGTAGTGACATAGGCTGAGGGAGCAGTAGCTATATATGGAGCTTGTAAGGGTGGGTGACTTGTCACCAATTTTGTTAGGATAGATGGTAGTAGATATCATTCCTAGCCCTTCAAGATGCCCGGTTTATGTAATTGATGTTTAGTATTTATGAAATATTTATTTGGTAATTTGTATTCAAGATGTATGTATTTCACCCCAAAACATAGTCTGGGAGACCTCGTTATATATTATCTAGCAGTTGCTAAGAAATTGTCTTACTTTATTATTGCACCCTCCATAAAAGCATACCAAATATTTAAATGCATGTGTACGTACAAATGAATTAATCAAACTATAAATATATGTAACTGTATTAACACCATTTTCATTATCAGAACGATGCTACCCCGTAGAATAGGAACGAGGGCTCAGCCCTTAGAATCTGTTAATCAGAGGCAGGACGAACCTGGCCATGTTGTAAAGGAGGGAAGTGAGGAAGACTTAGATTACAATGAATTCAATGAAGAAGATTATATGGAAGGAGAGGTTGAAAATACCCACCAAAGGGAAACCCCTTGAATGAATTTATGAACCCGTTAAGGGCAAATCTAAACTGACAACCCCTTCTACCATCGCCATATGCTACTCCAAAAACTGCTGCTATTGCCTTCATGGGGTTTAAGTCCCTCAAACCCCCAGAGTTTCTAGGATCCGCCGACCCCGTTGAGGCACGGACATGGCTTAAGGAGATAGAGAAGTATTTCGATATACTAGGTGTCGAAGAGCGATACAAGACCATCGTTGTCTCATACATGGTGACGGGAGAAGACAAGTACTGGTGGGAGTCTAAACATAACCTCGAGACTGATGTTGTGGTCCCATGGGATAAATTCACATGGTTGTTTCTAGACAAGTACATCCCTAGGTTTATGGAGACTCAGATTGAGATAAAGTTTCTAGAATTAAAACAGGATTGCATGAGAGTGGCAGAGTATGAGGCTAAGTTTAGTGAGTTGTCACGGTTTGTACCGGAATTCGTGAATACGGAAGGGAAGAAGGCGGGAAGGTTTTAGCTTGGTCTGAAATAATGGATTAATAACCGAGTTTGTGATGTTAGAACTGACATATTATGCCACCCTAGTGCAGAAGGCCTTAATAGTTGAAGCAGACAGTCAGCAGAGTTTGAAAGAGAAGCAAAGTAGGAAAAGGAAGATAGGAAGTCAAGGAGGAGGAGGAACCGGGAATAGGAGCCTTCCAAGCAGGATCGTCAGGGGAGTGGTGTCCCAACCTGCGAGAGGCCCCAAGTTTAGAAAGGCCCCAAGTGAGAGTGCCGGTCAGTGAGGCGAACAATCTAGAGCGACATTTCATAATCAACCCCGCTCCCCTATACCAGATTGTCAGACATGTGTGAAGAAACACCTCTAAAATGCTACAAGTGTGACCAAATATGACACCTCACCAACAACTATAACCAACCCAGCGTGACATGTTTCCAATGTGGGAAAGTAGGACACATGAGGAAGGATTGCCCGACACTAAGGCCTCTGGCCTCAGGAATGAGCAGAGCTGCGTCCAACAAGCCTCTAACTGCTAGGACCTTCAACATGACCGTTCAAGACACTGTCCGAAACACGGATGTGATTGTAGGTACCCTCTTGTTAAATTCAGAATGTGCTAATGTCTTATTTGATTCTAGAGCGACCAAGTAATTTATATTTCCGAATTTTGCTAAAAAGATAAATCTTAACACCGTACTTTTACGTGAGATATTACAAGTAGAAATAGCGAATCGAGAGATCATTCCTGTTAATCAAATACATCTCAATTACGAATTAAAACTAGGATGGAAAGTCTTTGAGGTTGACTTAATCCCATTTGTGTTAGGAGAATTCGATGTGATCCTAAGAATGGATTGGTTATCCAGTATTGGAACGCAGATAGACTGTGAGAAAAAGAAAATAAAAATAAGAGTGCAAGATGGAAAGGAGATTGTGTTTAAGGGTCAACGACAGAACCATAAGTTTTTAACCATGGTCCAGACCAAGATGTTGTTAAAGAAAGGTAATGAGGCCTATTTGTCCGATGTGTTGGACACTAAGAAGGAATTCCCTGACATACATGAGGAGAGTCGTGCCTACATGAGGAACCTCCAATTAAATTGGAGAGTATTTAGATAGCTCCCCCTAAGGAGTACTACCCTCAAACCTTTTAATCTATGAAGATTGATTTGCATGAAGGTGCATTTGAGACTATCATAGGGTTTTCAGTAAAAACTGATGAAACCCTGGGTTTGTGTTGGTGTCATCAAGGTCTACCCTAGAGTGTAGCCTCTCCCCAATAGAATATGGTTCCTGGGTTGTGAGAACAGTTTCTTGAACTATGTCACTTGATTTTGGAAACACTTGAGAATTAGATTCAAGTGTTTCGATGTATTTAAAAGTAATTTTAGATATAAAATTTGTAATTTGAGAAGTGAGTGTTGGCAGCTCCCCCTGAGTTAAAGAGGGAGCTTCAAATGATATGCTCTCAGTGTGTGTATCATCCTTATTTCTTCTTTCATACACTTGAATGTGTTCAAGTCGTGGTGTAGATTCTTTACAAGGTGCACTAGGGTGAGTATTTTGTTCAATAGAGACACCTTATTGAGAGGATGCCCTTAGAGTCTGTTTCATTCCCTCTTTTTCAACTACATCATTTTGAGAGGATGTAGAGGTAGCCAAATGAGTGGTCAACTCAGATTTCTTTGCCTTCTTTGGTTTCTTGAGCAGGTTAGACACAATAGGTATTTGATCCTCATCACTCTCATTAATAACAGGTAGGGGAGACTGCTTTCTCTTATTTTTACTCACTTCACCCTTTTGAGAGGATGAAGTAGTTGGTTTCCTAGCTTGTAATGGTAAAGAAGGAAGGGTTTTAGTTTGGGAAGGCCCCTGTTGGTGTTCTTGTGTTTGTTCATCCACAGGCATAGGAGCCATAACTGTATAGATTGAACATTTGATCTCATATCAGGCATGGGGTAAGGGTAATTCGTGAACCTCTCCATCATAAATAGAATGATTTTAAGACTTATAGGTACCTTGTTCTTTGTAATGAGTGAGCCAAATAGAATTTTGGACACTCGTTTACAATTGCCTATTTTTGTCCTATTTATACCATTAAGTAAATGAATGTCTTCCATCTCATGGTTTAAAGCATACATTATAAACCTAGAAAGAAATATTTCCTTACCTCTTGATGCCAAAGGCATTGTGAGCCTGTGCAAAGTTCCTCCATTTTCAGAAGTCCTACATTGAGGTGTCTGTTGTGAGCCATGGAGAAAACCAGCTTCTGAACAACACTTGAAATGTTGTCATACCATGTCTTCCTGCAGGTAAAGGCCCTCACAATTGAGTCAAACAGAACTGACCATTATCTCCTCAAATGCTTCTTGTTCAAGCTTGCCAAGTTGATCTTCTCACTGTAGTTAATGAAGTCCATGAACTCAGATAGCTCTTCTTGAGTTGGACCCTCCATCAGGTTGTCAGTAGGGATGCCCAAAGCCAAATTGACATCATTCGTAGAAAACTCTACATGTTGGCCTTGAATGGAGCAGTTAACCACCATGGATATAGATTGGTTCTCATGCACTACTGTCCTTATCACAGCTGAGTTCCAGAAATCACTTAGAACATCCAAAATACCAAATTGGATTTGTAGTTAGAGCACCTGGAAAGTATGATTCAGAATGGAACTTCACAAAGCTCTAGAAGCTATCAGGAGTTTGGTTAGCATATATAAATTAAAGGTAGTTGGTGCCCTCTTTTGGGATAAAAGCTCTAACTGTGTTTGATGCCATTTTAAGTGTTTGAATTTGAGTGGGTAAAAGATTTGAGAGAGAAAGAGTTTGAAATGAGAGAAAACAGTTTGGATTTGCAGAAATTAGGTCGTTTGAGATCTCGAAGGCGTAAAGAGGTGTAAGTCCAGATGTCTGGGTATTTATAATAAAATATAAATGACTTATCGAGAAGTAGAAATAAATGTTTGGAATTTTCTTATGAAGAAGTCATGTTGTGAGTATAGATAAATATCGATATGTCAAATAAAATGACTTATCGAGATGTCAAATAAATACCCAATTTGTCCTGAATGGACTGAATTTTTCCAATTTTTATTTGAATAGATCAAAATAAAATTAGAAGAATTTTATCAAAAGTATTTTACTAAAATAGTTTGTTAAATGAAATTATTTTAGTTCTGATTTATCGAGAAGTCTAACAATGATACTTGTAGAGAACTCTATCGAGAAGTCTCAAAGTGACTTATCGAGATCTCTACAATGACCTATCGAGAAGTCATAATGAAGCTTTTTGAGAAGTCATTTGAGAAGTCTAGAAAAAAGACTTATCGAGAACTCTATCGAGAAGTCTCAAAATGACTTGTCGAGAAGTCAATTAGACTTATCGAGAACTCAGTTCTCTATATAATTTTGTTGCTTTTGAGTCTGCCTTATGCTAATTTTACATATTGAGAATGTAATTTAACAGTTAAATAGTTTTCTTGAATTTTTTTTAAAAACATTCCAAGCTAAATTTTGAATTTTAAAAAATAAATATACAGAGATTTCTGAAATATTTATAACTAATATTCCAGTTAATTTCCAATTAAATCAAATTAATTATTTTTGCCTTCTGTAACATATTAGCTAAGTTTTTTCCTTTAGGATGAAGAATTTAACATTCCAATTTCACCAACAAGTCTAGTGAAAGTTTCTTCATCCAAAGGTTTAGTGAAAATGTTATCTAATTATTTTTCTACTCGAACAAAAATAAGCCTAATAATACCATTTATAACATGTTCTCTAATAAAATGGTACCTTACATCAATGTGCTTTGTTCTAGAATGATTAACTGGATTAGCCATAATAGAAATGGCACTAGTATTGTCACACATAATAGGAATTTTGTGTAACACTAGGCCATAATCCATTAATTGATTTTTAATCCAAAGCACTTTAGCACAGTAACTTCCAACAACTATGTATTCAGCCTCAGCTATGGAAGTTGACACAGATTATTGTTTCTTTCTATAACATGATACCTCTTCTTCTAACTCGCCATTACGGAATGCACTATTTACATCTATTTGATACATCTTAAAGTTTGAGTGTGCAGCAAATGCAAGAAAGGTCCTTATTGCTTCAAGTCTTGCAACTAGAGCAAAAGTTTCATCATAATCAATTCCTTACTCCTTTGACTAGCCTTTTGCAACCAACCTTGGTTTGTTTCTTATCACGATCCCATTTTAATCCATCTTGTTCCCGTACACCCACTTTGTTCCAATTATGCTTCTATTCTTTGGTATGGGAACCAACTTCCAAACTTTGTTTCTTTCAACTTATTTAGCTCTTCTTGCATAACAGATATCCAGTAAGTTCAATTAGAGCTTCCTCTGTTTTCTTAGGCTCAATTTATGAAAGAAAGCATGCATGTAAACATTCATTAGTAGTTGCACTTCTAGTCCTCACCCCAGTATTTGGATCACCAATAATTATTTCTCTTGTGTGACTCCTATCCCATTTTCTGGTGTGAGTTTGTTGACTTGAATTTTCTGCATTTTCTTCACCATTGGCATGACTTGTAGAAATTTCTCATCTTTCAACCCCGAGTTTATCCTATCAAATTCAGGTATTTGAGATAAACTTCCATTCTCATGAATCACTTGCTCAGTTGACTCTTCATTCATTCTGTTAATTGTGTTGATTTCAGCTTCATCTTCAGAATCACTATCAATGTTGAGATTTTCAAACTTAAGGGCTTTAGTTTTATTTTCATCAAGGCATTCCAAGCTTAAACACTTGTCATCATCAAAAGTCACATCTGTGCTTTCCATAATTTTCTTTTGTTTAATCACATAGACTTTGTAGACGGTGCTCTCCAATGAATATCCCAGAAAAATTGCTTCAAAAACTTTAGAATCAAATTTTCCCACATATTTAGAGTTGTCTTTTAGAACATAACACTCGCTTCCAAACACATGCAGAGGCTTCACAATAGGCTTTCTTTTTTATAAGATTGAATAGGGTGACTTTCCAAGATTTTTGTTTATGAGATATCTATTTTGAGTGTACCATGCAATATCGACAGCTTCTTCCCAAAAACTTGTTAGCAACTTGGCATCTTCCAGCATTGTTCTAGCAGCCTCAACCAAGGTTTTGTTCTTTCTTTCAACTACCCTATTTTGATGAGGTGTCCTTGCTGCTGAATATTCTTGAACAATGCCTTTGTCCTTGCAGAATTCAGTTAAGGTTGTATTTCTAAACTCTATGCTGTTGTCACTCCTCAATCTTTTACACAATTCTGATCTTCATCATGCTGCACAATCTTCTTGATGTGTTCAATAATAATATGTGGAGTTTCATCCTTAGAATGCATAAACTCTACCCATGTGTACCTTGAGTATTCATCCACCATCACAAGTGCATATTTTTTCCTTGAAATAGATAAGACATTAACTGGTCCAAACAGATCCATTTGAATAAGTTGCAAAGGTGCACTTATAGAATTCACAAATTTGCTTTTGTGACTAGACTTTTTTATTTTGCCTTTTTGACAAGCCTCACAAACTTCATTTTGAGAAAATCTAGATTTGGCATGTCTCTCACTAACTCCTTTTCCACCAGAGAATTGATAGCTTTGTAATTCAGGTGAGAGAGCTTTTTGTACCACGACTTGCTTTGCTCAATTGATGCCTTGGTGTAGAAGCAACATATTCCATCCTTATTTTCTGAGAATAAGTCTGCAACAAACAAGCTTCCCTTGCTTGCTCCTTTCAAAGAAACTTCACCATTCTTCTTGCTGATAATTGAGCATTCTCATTTGTCAAATAAAACATTGAATCCATTATCTGTCAATGACCGACACTCAGGAGCTTCACCTCAAGACCAGCTACCAGTGCTACATCTTCAATGACAATATTTACAGAAACTAAATTGTCATATTCCATTGTGAATCCTTTATTGTGATCTCCAAAATCACCAATGGGCCAGCCATCTTCCCAAATTATGATAACAGGGTTTTATCACCTGTCATATGCCTGGAGCATCCACTGTCTATGATCCATATGACCTTCTTCTCTTTGCCCTGCACACAATGAGGATGAAGTGTGTTTAGTTACACAAGCAGTGTTGGGTACTTTCTTCTTGTTAACAGAATGTGCAGAAGTAGAATTTGATGATTCAGAAATAATAGTGTTCAAATTTTGCTTTGTCATTTCCTTCTTAGCTATAGACTCGGTTTTTGCCTCTTTGAGATTCATTCTCAATCTATAATAGCTTGTCATTACTTTCACGTGGCAAGGAATGCCATCAAATTTATCACAGAAGGAATAGAAGTCTTCAGCCTTTGCTTCATTGTATTTGCAGGCTCCCACTTTTGGCTCACTAACATCCTTTTTACAAAGGTGAGTTCGATGACTTGTAGGGCCACATTTTTGACATTGTTTCCTGGGAGCATCTGTAACAAATGCAAAGTTGTTTCTCTTGTTCACTCCAATTTTCCCATTCCTATTCTTCTTTTTCTTTCCTGAATTGTCAGTCATGATTTCCTTGATTGGCTTCTTAGAAACTTGATTTACTATGACCTTCTTTTCAGTTTTAGGAGTTGGAGTTATTTCTGTGCATTTCTTCTCTTTATCCTCATCTGCAAGCTCTTGCTTGATCACCCACTCTTCTTCACTAAAATTGACTTCACATGCCTTGAACAAAAGTGCATCAACTTTCCTCAGCACCACTGGGACATCTTCATTTGTAATTGTTTTGCCTTTTGCACCTTCACTTTTCTTGTTGCTATTCAAAGCATCATAGTCCAAACAAATAGCTATGTTAGCAAATGGTTTATTCTTCTCATGGTACTGACCAACCAACTGAGATGCATTCCTGAATGACTTCAGTTTCACCTTATTCTTCTCTAGCTTTTCCCTCAACACAGCTTTTATTTCACTTGCACACTTCAACTTGTTCTTCAAAATTTTCATTTTCTTCCCTGACGGTTTCAAGCTCAACAAGCTGCAGTTTTAAATCTTGTTTTTCAATCTCAAGCTTCTCATTTATCTTTAACAACCTACTCACTTCCTCGGTAGATACCACCATGCTTGTGTGGATATGGAACATCTCTACACTCATCTTTTCAACAGTTTCTTTATATTGGCTTATATTTAAATCAATGGTAGTTAAAGTTGGTACCTCTGATTTTGATGAGGATAATTCTCCTTGCTCAAGAGTCATTAGTGCATAGTTTCCAAATTCTTCATTCTCATCTTCATCTTCAGTATCATCCCAACTTTAACCTTCTACAACGTAAGCTTTTTCAGACTGTTTCTTCAAGAGAGCTTCATACTTTTCCTCCAATTCGAAATAGACCTTGTCCTTCTTCACCTTATTAGGCTTCCTGCACTCAGTAGCAAAGTGACCTAACTCATCATAGTTGAAGCACCTTATCTTTGATCTGTCAACAGATTTAGTTTTGTAGCCACCTTTGCTAGTTGAGTTATACTGAGCTTTTGATTTCCAATTATTGTTGTTGGAAGACTGCCCCTTGTTCTTGAAAAACCTTGGCTTCTTGACTCTAATAATAGAGAATTTTTCTAGCCAAGTAAGCCATGAATTGGTCCATCTCATCTAGCTCATCCAAGGTGTAGTACTCGTCTTCCTCCAGTTCCAAAATAACTTGCTTATGAGGTCCTTTGTTCTTTTGCTCAACAACTTGAATAACTAGAACTTGAGCATCTTGTTCATCTCCACTTGCTTCACAGTCATTCACAACTAAGGCACTGGAACCATCAACCACATGTCCATGGTTTTCTTTTAATGACTTTCTTTGTAACATTTCAAGTTCATAAGTTTTCAAGATCCCATATAAAACTTCCAGTGTTATTCTACTCAAATCTCTTCCTTCTCTAATAGCTGATATTTTCTATTCAAGATGGTCAGGAAGATCTATCAAGAACTTTAAGTTAACCTCCCTAGATTTATAATATTTGTCATGTAGCTGCAAGTAATTTATCAATTTATTGAACCTCTCAAAAACTTCAGTAATTCCTTCTTTAGGCTTTTCCATGAATCCCGCATACTAAGACACCAGTATTCTCCTTTGATTGGATCTAACTTCCTCTGTACCTTCACACAAAATATTTATCTTTTCCATATTTGTTTGGCTGTGTCATAGCTGACAATGTTGTTGTACATGACATTGTCAAGTGACTCTATCAGAATTAATTGCAGGCCACTATCTAGAGAGGCTTTCTCCTTCTCAAATTCAGTGATTTTGAAGGGTCCATAGGTGCAAAATGAGCTAGGATGACCATGTCTCAGTATGTAGATTCATCAAACCTTTCCATGGGGATGAAAGGGCCATTCTTGAGAATCAGGATATATAATGGATTGGCAATCCTTATGAACAACATCATTTTCTTTTTCCAAAGTGTATAGTTGATTCTATCAAAGACTGGTATCTTGATACTGCTTATCTTCTGTACACTCATACTTCTAAGATCTTTATCTATTTTCTTTCAGGTTTTGCTCTGATACCACTTGTCAGATTTTTAGTGCAACATAGAGGGGGTGAATGTGTTTTCTTGATTTTTAGCTTTTTTCAAACTTGGTTGGATATGGTGAACAAAGATATTATGCGAGCAGAATGAAAACAACAAGCACAACAAACATAATATTTCAAAACTCACTTAATTTGTATTGATTAAGTTTGTCTTGCTATAAATTCTAAGTTCTTTAAAATAAAAGAACTCAGCTTCTTCCTTGAGAGAGAACAAGAAAAATTAGATCTGTTTTGTTACTTCTAAAACAAAGGACCAGTGTTTACTTTATAGATTAGAAAACACGAGTTTACACAACATGCAATAAGATGTACTAAACCCTTTTCTCAGTTTTCTCTAATTCTTTCTATTTTTGGCTCAGTAGATTGTTCGAACAAAACCACGCAAGCATACGCGATCACAAGTAGTATAAGATTAAGTTAAGTTCGTTCCCACAGAGACTGGTTTAAACAGAATATGCACTTATGCAATAATGTATGGTTATTATTCACTGCTATGACAAATATCAATTTTGAGTTGATTAACTAATTAAAATGATTATACTAGCATGCATTAACTAAGAAAATAAAACTGATTTACTTATATGAGATAAAACATGGGATTCTAAGTTCATTAAATACTTCATTCAGAGTTTATACCTTTAATCTTAGTATGTGGTGGTGATGACAACTAATCAGATAACACGAAATTAGTATAAGCTATATCTTGACATACATATACCCTACTCTAAACATTCACAAATAAGACAGAAGTTGAGCAGACACCAATTACACTTAGACCCTATATGTCTATAAGATTTGAAAACATAACATTTTAATGAGCAAGTTATCTATTGAGATTACATAGCGCAACATAAGATGGTTAAAATTACACTACGAATCATGCATGTCAACATACCAAAACCTATGCTAGCATGGCAAGTTATAAACCTCTATATCCACTTTCGCTTCAATAAAGATTAAGAAATGACTTAGATGTTAGCTACATATCTAAGAAGAATAAGTGCAACCATACTAGGAAATCATAAATCACCACACACTAACGATTTAGAACAATCAACTATTGAAATCCATAAATAAATCCGTTAGAACCCCATGGCAACGATTAGTTCATAATCAAACATATCGTCACCATGGGTTCCAATGAAAACATGATAATAAATAAGTTCGGAATACTACGAGATAATATAAAAGTACTAGGGTTTAGAACAAATCAAAAAAAGCATCCAAAAGTATTGCCTAAATCGAAGAATACAAAAGTGAAAACTAAATCTTTTCCTTATTAGTCGTCTTATGTGCTTTTGGTCTTCTCTATGTTCTCCCCTGGCTTTCTTATTCTTAAAAATGTCTTCTTTTCTTTATATATATAGCCCTGGGTGACCTGGACTCTCTCAATAACCAAATTATAATCAAATCAGGATTCTGCAGAATTTGGATGGCGTGGGCGCGCTTGAACAGGCGCGGTCGTGCTATGTGTCTGACAAATGGGGCGCGGGCGTGTCTGCTTTCTGTAGAATTTCTGTAGCTTTCTTCTTTTTGTGCTCCGTCCGTCGTACAAACTTCCACGACTCCTTCCCTGATCTCTTATCAATAAATAATCATTTAAAAGCTCATTTCCACCTCTGACTAGTGCCCTGCAACGATTCAACACAAAATACGTAAAAAACACCAAATATTTGAGTCCAAAACACCAACTTAAGCCGATATAACACGTTCCAAGAAGATATAAAATCCACTTATCACATCCCCAAACTTAAATCGATGCTTGTCCTCAAGCATAAACAAACTCGATACTAATAACAAAACTACTGCATGAATGCAACTACGTGAAAATACAACTAAATGACAATACAACGATCCCCTCAGAATAACCATAACCAAATCAATAAGCAATGTCTCTAAGAATGCAATGACTTTAAACAGAGTTCAACTAAATCCCATAAACCAACATACAAACCAGAAACGTGCCTGTGTGAGATGCTTATCAGATATACTATCAACACTAGATCAATAACCATAACTTATCATTCGACAAAACAATCAAAAACTTATAAATAGAATAAACGTTAAACACATAATGACTCACAACCCCTCAATTTTACTAGAGTTATACAAGGATCATGATATAATACTGAAACACATCAAACACAAATGCTTATTTGACCGTGAAATGAATGAGGTCCCAAAAGACTTATACAATAATACCCATGTAGCGAGCGTTAGATTAGCGGATCCCACACTATACAAGCCTTAGGTCACTAGGCACAAAGTCCCCTAGAACTTAATTGATCGCATATTAAAGAGCTTACCCTTGGTCAATTCTGCATATACTAACACATTTTTTTTCTTTTTTTTTCTTTTTTTCTTGCTTTGTTTTTTAATGATTCTGAATGAGTGTGTTTCGCTCCATCTCATTCAACACTAGACTAATCATAAAAATATGAGCCGGTTACTAGCCATTTGACGCCTAATTTTATTCACAACTAGCAATGATATCCATGTTTTTCCCTAGTTTAAAAATTCAGTGCTCCTACATTATTACAAGAATAACAAAAATTCTAAATATAACACATTGATTAAATTCCAACAAACAAACAAGTATAATCATGATCTAGTTCAAAAGCAACCTATAAGACTTGTGAAAAAACTTTGTTTCTGGGCATGCAAATCAATTCATTAGGACTTAATCATCCCAATATTCGACATCACTACACTCAAATCAACACCAACCTACCAATCAGAAATAGCGCATCCTATGGGATCATGTTATATGCATGCAAATGCAACTACATAGACTCACATAATAACATGAACAAATATGCAAACAAATATGACCTATATGAACAATCATGCAAAAATAATGAACGAACTACAACTAAATATGCAATATAAATCTATATGAACACGACACACAACTAGTCCTTACATTATCACCTCCAAACTTAAAATATTCAATATCCTCATTAAGGGTAATAATAAGGATACAAGGTATAACTAGTCATCGGTTGGATCACCCTCCTCGGGTGGAGAATCAGGTGGCGGTAAACAGTTCTCGCTCCAAAATACAGGCCAATCGACCTCGACACTAGTGGCTCTAAAAGCAGTACTCAAAGCCTGTGTCAAATCCTGAGCAAAACGGCTGTGAATGACATACATAGCATCCATAGGCCTAGTCAATCTCCTGTACTGAGCATCTCCAAGTCCAGTCCTATCCCATGTCTATTGTGCACAAGAAGATCTAGCAGCTGCCTACTGTGCCTGAGAAGAACCCCCTGCATACGTCTGGTCAGCTGGCTGGGCACCCGGTAGATGATCATATGTATAACCCAATCCCTTCTCATGGTTACCACTCCTGCATCACCGAAATCATTGAGCTATCAATGGGAGCACTTGGCATCTGCAACTGCTCATGCTTGGGCCACCAAACACCAACCGAAGTACATAACTTTGTAACAGCGGAGGAATGAGGAATCGCCCCCGTGGTTCCCCCTCGCAGAAAATGCAGCATACTCTGATGAATCACATAGCCGAGATCAACATATTCTTCATTCAAAATCCCCCATAGCAGAATAGCCCGATCCATATTAACCTCGTGTTAATATGAAGATGGCATGATATTAGCACACACAAACAGGTTCCAAGCCCTAGAATACCTGTTCATACAAGAAGCAGGAAAAGTAAGGGGCTCAGTGGTGCCTGTTTTGTACTTCCACTCCGTTCCTGGAACACAGAACTCTGCCAAAATGTAATCCAAGTTTAAATCCTCCCTAGTCCTCTACACCCAATTATCAACACTCCTAGGCCTCGCGGGTTGATTTATAACCCGACGAATAGCAGTCGGATGATAATTAATAGTCAACCCACGAACAACAGAATACCCATTCTTGTCCTCCTTAGCATTTGCGTAAAATTCATGCATAATGCTCATCGGAACCGCAGCGGGTGTCTCACAAAAAGTCTTCCAACCCTTCTCAACAATCGTCTCTAACAGCTTCCCATCCTTAGCCATGGGTAAAAGTCCCCTCTCCTTAGCAATTGGCTTAGCAATCAACCTAGTAAACTCCACCTGAGCCTCTGGTGAAGTAAATCTATTCTCCTTGCCACCCATACTAGAATCCTCGGTAGAGGAGGGATGGGTGCTACTACTCCCCGTGTTTCATACTCTTTTGGGTGCCATAATCTAAAGTGATAGCGATTTGGGTGTAAGTATTGTATGTGGAGAGGCTATGGTGTAACACCCCCAAATCCGGAGTCAGAGGATTTGGTCTTCACTATGAAACCTCAATCCAAATTAACCTTTTTAATCAATAAATCAATGCCAGCAGAAGATATTTAGCATATGTGACCCCAAACTAATCCAGGATCTTTTCAGGTTACAATTCTAGAAGCAAGAATTCCAAATTCCATAAACAATTTTACACTTTCTTTTAAACACCCTTTTTAAAAATTCTCAATCTCAAAACTTAACCCGCTAGTATAACTTCAAAAAGAAGTATACTAGGCCCAACTATAAAATAACACAACTATAATATAATATAATATAAACAACTTTACATAACAGAACTTACACTCGTCCGCAAATCCTGGACCGACCACCTTCCAAAAGCTTCTTCTTTGCTTCCTCGAATTACGCGGCTAAACCGCGCAAGCTAATCCTCACTGGAGGTTAAATTTAAAAACAGGCAATTATGAACGAAAGAAATGCTCAGCAAGTTCATTAGTGCATATATATGGTCTTTTTGATATAAAACCGATATCTGTAATAGAGCAGAATCTTTAAAATCATAATTGTTAAATCAGAAAATTTTAGTTAAGGAACCCCATAATTGGTTCCTTAAATGTATTCAAAACTCTTTTTATATTTTTGAGAGAAATGCTTCAGCAATACTTTGAATCACGATGAAAATCAAACTCGTAAAATAGTGTTTATGGAAATATCGTAAACAACAACAACATGAAACAATGATTATGCAGTTGAATCATAACTTTATTTAAACCAAACTCTTGATATTAATACTCATTTTATTGTCCTATAAAATTAGATATCAATACGAACTTTGATACTCACAATATCCCATACTGAAGTCAACATCAATCATCTATACTAATACCACCTTTGATATTTAACAACCACCTAAATATCAACATCAATCAGAAACTGAATCAAAACTTCATTTTACCTTTTATTCAGAACAAAAATAGTTGATAAATCATTTATTCTATAATTATCAAAACAATTTAGAAACAACAGTTTAGATTGGAACCAATTATATTTCATGATGTTCCTGATGATCAGTCACGAAACAGCACCGGTATCCCGAAGCCATACTGTACTTATAGGGCGACAGAAAAGGCATATATTTGCCTTGCAAGATATTATAGCTAGACCGATTTCTCGATCACCTATGTTGTAACCACTAACCATCCAATCTTAAAAACTTTTTATTGAAAAGGGGTCATAATAATCGACACCCTTATAAATTTTTATTCCCCCATTCACTTGGGAAGGAATACTCGCAACCAAATCATTTTTCTCAATGAAATATTTATAAATCCAGTAATTTGATAAGTAAAAACATTTAACTATTCTGAACATATAATAGCAGCGAGTACTTGTATGATAAACATTTAATTCAGCGATATATAAAACATTTATTTATTCTGAATTGAGAATAGAATATCAATACTTGCATAATCATAAGTAGTTGGATATGTAAAATATTGAACTATTCTGGAATTAGAATAGCTTAGGAAACTTGCATAATATGATTCAAAATAAATATCACTTGAACGATAAGTGAAGATAGGGATACTTGTTTTTGGGTTTTTAGCAATTAGTCACACTCGCAATAACATAATCTCTCATTCTGACATCTTATGGCATCACCACCTTTTATTTCAACAATTCACTGATACACTGCTCCTGCGATTGCCAGAAGCCATATATCCAATACCATTCCATTTCATTCCTTCCAATGTCTGTTCTTGATCAACTAAAATGATCTGCATCTATAATTAAAAGATACAACTTTAATTGTCTAAACAATAATTACTTGATGAACTGCGCGTCAAAACCCTATCATCTAACCATACGATAGCTCATAAATAAGGAAAATAGTCAAATACAAGACTCTTGACCCACGTACATACGTAATTCAAATAGCAAGTAAACACATAACTCACGTATCACATAATTCAAACCCACATGCCTCAGTTCATCAAAACATTCGACTAGGTATGTTTAAAACTGAAATAGGGTCAAATACGTCTTTTTGTAAATACGCGACTAAGAATTAACTTTTAAATCAAGCGGCCTTTCGAAACAAAAAGGGTTTGGGTCGCGAAAGTATTTTTAATGAAAGTAGAATATTTTTCTAAGTCTATGCGCGTTCGTTTCGTATAAAACGGACGAACGATCTATTATTACAAATAAAATAAGAAGTAATTAGAAATAAATCAATTAATAATAATATTAATTGATTTTAAATACCGAAATATAATTTTTAAAAGCTTAAAAGTAATTTTTAGAGATTATTTGAATTAATTATAAATAATTTACATTTTATTTAACTATTTATAAGTAAAATTAATTGATTAAATGATTTAATCAATTAATTGAATTCATAAATAATT
This sequence comes from Apium graveolens, assembly GCF_009905375.1. NCBI lineage: Eukaryota > Viridiplantae > Streptophyta > Magnoliopsida > Apiales > Apiaceae > Apium > Apium graveolens. The sequence goes on from NC_133650.1 coordinate 35,169,949, forward strand.
AACTAAAATAAATTATAAATAATTAAATTAAATTGGATTTTTGAAAATAATAAAAGAAAATATTTTTGGGAATTTAAAAGAATTCAGTTAATTATTAAAAAATTGACCAAATAAATTTTGGAAATTAAATAGGATTTATAAAATTTGAAAATAAAATTTAAATTTAAATTTTAAAATAAAATATGTGAAAACAGATTTTGGCTGGGCGTCTTCTTCTCCAGGGGATCAAACGACGGCTCCCAGGGGCGGGGCTTTGCCGGCTTTACGAAGAACACGGCCGGCAGTTCGCCGGTTTCTGGAATTTCCAGATTCTGGCCGAACTTCTGGCTGTCTCCGGCAAGCCCAATAACCATAAAAATAATGTTGTTTCGAGTGGATTTTTCCCCCAAACAATTCCCTGTAATTCCAGGAACTCAAATCCACCATCACCACCCTCAATCAATCCCTCGAAACCGTTCTCCGGCAAAAAAACCAACCCATTTCCGGCGACCTCGAATCGAATACCCAAATCCTTCAAAACCGAACCAAAATTGATGGTTTTGGTATCGAAATCATCCATATAACAAGGAAAATTGATTTCACGTTTCAAAAAAATTAAGAACATCAATTAAATCCAAGAAATCGATTCAAAATTTTCAATAACCCAAAACTCGATTATAATCATTCTGAACTACAACATCAAAAAAATTATATAAAACTCTTTCTGGGATCATTCTTAAGCTACTGGTAACCTCAAAAACAATCAAAGATCAACAAGAATTAAAAACGATTTCAAGCCAAGAACACCAAAAATCGATTTTAATCAATAGCTAACCTCAGATCGTGATTTTGGTATGAACAGAAAGAGCTCGAAACAAGCTTTGATTTGGTTCAAGAATCATAAAAAACGGTTCATCCAATCTCCCAAAATCATTTATCAAAGTTTCTGCAGAGATTTTTACCCCCGAAACTTTGTTCATGAATTTTCTGAAAATAAAATGAAAATAAAAATAAAATAAAATTATGTAATCTGTTATTTACATTATCTAAAAAATAAATACCCAAAGATAAAATAAGGGTGTTTTTATCCTTTAATTAAAATAATTAGGCCCCAAAATAATAATTATGGGGAATAATTTTAAAAGTAATAAAATATAAAATTTATCTGAAAATTCCCCGAAAATTGCGAATAATTCAAAAGTGGAAAAATACTGAGTATTCGAAATACGAATGATTTTATAAAAATAAAAACATGAATTTTGCGGGCTTTAACGTCCCGCAAAATTATGAATAATTCAAAAATGGAAAAATACTGAGTATTCGATCTTGAACCTTCATGACAAGTATCTCTCACATGATTAAGGTATGCTTCATCTTCACAATGTATTAATCGATTATCTGGTTATTATTAAGAATTTCTTCATTCGCTTATGTTGTCCAATCAATCATTTGCCTTATCCGATATACGCAATTTTACTTTATTATTTCTCTAGTTAATTTACCTCACACGGTTCACTAGTTACTTCAATTCACGCCAAAATCTTAGACTTGAAACATATCATGTATACAAATTTCTGCTTCTAATTTGATATCCTCGTAACAACCACGTCGTTGGTATAAGGGTTCTTCTCTGCACGTATATGTCCACCATTTATTGGCTTGCAATTATCCGTACTTATTATATAACCCCATCTGCTACACGGGTTCATTTGACTTCCTTTTAAAATCTTCAAAGAATGGACCTTACACAAGAAGGGAATTTATGGATATGATTCTAATTGGAAACCTTTTGTAAAGAATAAGAGTACAAGGAAATAATGGGAAGAATTCCATAAATCAACAAATCATGAATGAAGAAGAAAGGATGAATAATGGTGTAAATATGAATGAGATAACCATATTTGTACTCAAGATGGCCAGTCTTTTATACTATATGGCCTGCAACACATGATTAGGTGGCGTCCCACCAGACTCTTCGTTATTCTGACAAAGAGTCACACCATAACACTGTTTGTCTCAATCAGAAAATAAGTCTTGAGGGAAAAATGATTTTTGAAAGGAATACAACAATTTTCTTATCACCTCATAGAGCTGATTGTGAATGAAGTTTATACTTTATTGAAGATTCATAAGAATGTATGGTATTCTAAAAAAGAATGATAATATTGGTCGCCATCCACATTTCAACTATTTACAGCTGCAACATCTTGTTTGATCAATATATCCCATTCTGAGTCATATTTTGACTTTTAAAAGTTCTCTGAAATGCCTTCTTCAATCAATTATTAGAATAAATTCCCATGTATTAGGTCTTGTATCTTTAGCGTCGCACTTCCATGTTCAATATTTTTATAATTCGACCCTATTTGCACTCTTACGAGATTTACAATCATAACTTCAAATGTCTCTTATGCTATTGATCATTCAACATATCAACTCCTTTGCTAATAATATTCTTCCTTTAGAAAAGTTTAGAGATTTTCTCAATCTTCTTTGCTCATACTCGGCTTCTTGTGAATCGACATATTCTTTTAACTCTAATCGTCTCAGAAATTGGATGAATAATTTCTCTGTACATTGGTTCTGTCGTTAAACTTATCAAACAATATTTGCACTCTTCTGTTAGGAATGATCCAATCTTTTCCATAATAGTGAGTCCACTTGACCTTTTAAATGAATCATACTAACTTCTAGAACAAGTATTCTTCTGGATAATCTGAATCTTATAACAAATAAGAGACTCAAGTAGTAGTTTGACAACCAAGTTCTTAAAACTTGTTTTATTTAAAGGACTTTTAGAAAATCTTGTGAAGAAAAATCTCTTTTGAAATCTGTTTAAAATTTTGAAATTCATACACCTGGTCGTCATTACCATATGAGTTAGTGTTGTCATTTTCAATAATTTCAAGGTATCAAATCAGGGAAGCAATCAGATAAGATCTCATTCATTTCCATATATCTTCTACCCCTTATTGGGTCTATTTTGCTTTCATTGGTCAACAAACACTCTAGTTATCGTTGCATATTATCTTATTCGTTGCTTCACTTCTAATCTTCAACACTGGTAACATTTCCATCAATATCTCTTACGATTACTGAGTATAACAAATCTATCCAGTAATCATCAGATCTATTTTATAACATAAGGTCGATTCATATCACATTACTTCTATAAGTAGCATGTTTGGTCATTACATCATCATTTAATTCCAAGAAAACTCTTGATTTCCAATCTTTTCAAACTCCTTTAAAAATCCATCTAGCTCACTCCACAAGATAATCATATGTGGCATACTTACTAGTACCTCCATATAACCTGGTAGCAGCTATTCTCCGGAACACATGAATCATCTCCTTAGGTTTCTTCACACCATTCTTAATATCTCACGTACTCATCATATGTTGTAGTTCTCGAATCCATCATCATAGGTGCTATTACTTCATAATACGGGTTTTCAACTGATATATAAAACAAGGCGTAGGGTAGATAGAAAAGATGCACTCACAGCTGAATATCCGGTAGAACCAGAATCAGCATGTGGGGAATTCTCGAATAAGTAGTCTCGCATCAGGGGATGAGATATTAGTTTAAAAAGGTGTAAGTAACAGGAGGTGATATGGCTAACACCGATGGATGAGCAGGGTGTGAATCAAATGATGGTCCTCCGACTGAAGGCTCTGAATGATCAGACGATCCTGGAATAAAAAAATTTGCCATCGCCGTTATCTGACAATCGCATCGCTAGATAAGAATCTCGAATCTCATCACAAATCCTACCAAAACCTATTATACTGTCACACTCAACCTCTCGACGTCCTATCTTTCTATTTCTTACCCCTAATCCTAACCCTCTATCCATTCCCGATAATCTAGGCTTGTTTCAGTGACTTTAACCTGTAGCTCTGATACCAAACCTGTGACGCCCTCCAAACCCGGGTCAGAAGTTTGGGGTTCATAACACACACACACAGACTCAATATATATATACCTGCTTATGAATATAATATTTGTAAAGACCCAACTTACCATAACCATGGATCACAACAGGTGAAAGTATCAAAATAAGCCACAACCTTAACTTTTATTACATCGTACCAAATCTCAACTAGTTTCGCTTACAACTAATCATGATATCATTCTTACAATCTTACACAACTCATCTACATTATAAAGCTCCTGCTAACTCGGTCCATCTTATCCTGGAATCCTAGCTCGCACATTGGACTGGGAATCCTCGTTACCAATAATTTCCTTTTCAACTGTAAAATAACATAACAGATTTGCAAGAGTGAGCTAACTAGCTCAGCAAGTCATAATAGCAATAACTGAGGTTCAATAATGATTAGTTGAAATGACTCAGAAGAATCAAGTTTCCGGATAATCAATGAATAGAATTGGATATTCTATTTTCATTTTAAAAACCAAGGTTAGGCTACTGATCATTCACACACTAACCCCGAGCAAAGCTCCCAGCTTTGCTCTATATACTGGATGCAAGGCACGCATTGGCCTAATATGACCACGATTCTGGTCCATATTTATAAAACCATCCAATTCTAAAGCAATTCAATATGATAACCATTGCAATTTAATAAAAATGGAATCATAATTAACATTGATAAAGCATTTATCTCAGAGAATAAAACATTTCACATGTATCACCAGGGTATATCAAGGTGTAAATATGAAGAACGGCTTCAATCCTGATGAAGAATCAAGTATCTGAAGAACAATGGTTCAATGATAATACAGGGTATAGATCTTTGATGTGATAGGGTATTCCAGGGTGTATAAGTTTATGTATGCTCAAGAAATTCAGTTGAAATACTTGGTTTATGGTGTGTATATATTTGCAGAGAATTATTGTATTGCTATGGTTTAATATCAGGGAAATCAACCGTTGGTGGTTTACAAGAAATAAAGCTTACAGCTCAAGTTCAATGATATGATCAGGGTTCAAGGTTGAATAGTTTAAAGCGCTTGCAATATAAAACAAGATTTATTTTGAATACTAGCAACATGTTATGAGAAAGTTCAGAAATATTTACAATATATCTCGAAGTAAGGTTTAGAAGGACTTGCCTTATCACAGATGACTTCCAACTTTACTTGTACTCATCTAACAGTTTTACTTTTTAATTATTTTCCTTCTTTTTCTATGACTTGCTTCTATTCGTCAATCATTTTCCTTCTCTTTCAAGGCTTCAATTCTATTTAAGGATCACTGACTTTCTTTTTTTATACCTCGCTTACTCTGCTAGGCATCACAAGTATCTATCAATACTCAATCTCATATCAGTCTAATCGTCACATAGATATCATAAGCTTTTATCTACCCATCGTTCTACCTAAATCCGATTTACGGATTGAAAGTTACAGCAAAAACCATCAAACAATAACCACATAGGCATATAACACATCAATCAGATATCACATAGCACATAGCACACAAGATATTCGAGAAAAATAATTTTTTTTCAAAGAAGATTCGGGGTCAATGATTTTCCAGGTATTTAATACGAATTTTTGAACATTTTTCGGAATTAATATGGGCCTCCGAATCATTTTATAATTAAATAATAAGGTTCGAACACCTGAATCTGAGTTTAAAATAATTTTATAATAATTATCGAGCCTTGAAATAATTTAAAATATTATTTTAGAGCTTGAATCTATTTTTTGGAATTTTTAAACCCAAATAAAAAATTTAATCTAATTAAATAATTAATTAAAATTAATAAATAACTAATTAAATTAGTTAATCAATTAATATTTAAATTAATTGACTAATTAATTAATTAATTATCAACTAAATTATTTAATTAAATAATTAAGATTTATTTTTCACTTAAAAATGATTTTCAGAAAATAAGTAATGAATTTTTAAATTTGATAATAAATAAAAATCAATTTATGAAAATATTATAAAAAGAAAATAAAATTCTTGTAAATATTTAAAACAGAAATCTAGTTTTTGAATTTTCTAGAAAATTCCAGGGACCAAAATATAAAACTATGCAAACGAGGGGGGTCCAAAAGCAATTTTGTTGTCATCCCCACCCTTCCGCTGGCCGGACTCCATGGCCGCCGCCACGAAGCTTTTCCGGCGGCCGGAAATTCCCCAGAAACATGCTAGAAATTGCAGATTCAAGAATAAATCACCAGGAACTCGAATATAACAACAAATCGACCAAACCATCAATAAATCAGCCGGAATTTTAACCGGAAAAACACGCCGCCGCCTGGGTTCAATTTTCCGGCGAAGCTCTTCCGACTATCTTCTGTTTATCACGTATATACCATTCAAATCGTCTTTCGAGGATCTATAACTTGGTACAATCAATTTCAAACTATAACCCCTAACAGAGAAATGCCCAATTTCCAATTGCAAATATTCATAGCTATAAACCTTAGTTCTTCAATTCGAGAATCAAACAACAATTTGAACATGTTATTGAACTCCAAATTAGTCATATAATATACCTAAATGACCAGGAAAAAAAGATCTACATGATTCTAACATGAAATCACACAAATAACATGAAGAACAAAAATTCCTATTTTAATTACTAAATAATTCGAATTAAATTAATTAAATAAGAAAATCACCTTGATTTCTGCACTGAAATGAATGATTGATTCTAAAAGAACTTTTCAAGAGCTTCGATTTGATATATTGTACGCCCGAATCGGAGTGCGTTAACGCCTTCGTTTGTGCATTTGATTATGAAGAACACGATGAATTTTAAGGTTTTTCTCTGGAAACTATATACTTTTACTGTTTGCAAATGATTATCCGTAAAAAATACAATACTATATTGGCTATTTATATTTATGGAATATTAGTATGTTCTGGATCGGGTTGGATCAATAAATACGTTTCTTAGCCGCTAAGTAACTATAAAAACGATCCTAAGATAACATTTTGGATAAACATTATCCTGTTTTGGATAAGCATTATCCTGTTTTTGATAAGCATCAAAGGTTTTGGATAATTATCAAAACCGGGCTTTTATAAAACGCCTTGTACGAAGATAATTTTATCGAAAAGGGTTATCGTTTCAAAAAATTTACGCCGGGCCGTGCACGGGTTAAGCTGTAATCCGGATCGAAAAAGTCAAAACACGGAAAATGTCTGGAATTACCATATTAGGTTACAAAGGAGTTTTCGGAAGAGTTTCAGATTGTAAAAACATAAAAAGGGTTGAGGTTGGACGATTCCCGGCTTTATAAAATAGTTTTGTAATTATTCAGAAAATAATTAATAAATTCATAAATGAATATAAAATCATATAACACTCCAAAAATTAGTAGATAATTCACATACTTATACTTTACCACATATAAACATCCACATAACACCAATCATCAGATAATTCACCAAAAATCACAATATAAAAATAATTACACGCTATGTCCCAGATATTACAGGTTGCCTCCCACGAAGCACTTGCTTTACGTCTTTAGCTTGACGTGAAACTTCAAAATCTAGTTATCGCAAGAACGACGCTCACCACCTCATAGTTCTCCGTATCCCCATATTAATGCTTTAACCTCTGACCATTTACTTTGAACGCTTTGTCCAGATGCTTATCAAAAATTTCCACAGCTCCATGTGGAAACACAGTTTTGACAATGAACGGACCTGACCACCGTGACTTAAGCTTTCCTGGAAAAAGTCGGAGACGAGAGTTGAACAATAGAACTTGCTGACTAGGCATATAATGTCTTGTGCACTAACCTCCTATCATGCCATCTCTTGACATTCTCCTTGTATAACTTGTTATTTTTATAATCCTGTAGACGAAATTCGTTGAGTTCATTAAGTTGAAGCATTCTCTTTTCCCCACCAGCTTCCATGTCAAGATTCAGCTCCTTCAAAGCGCAATATGCTTTATGTTATAGCTCCGCGGGCAAATTACACGCCTTACCATATACCAACTGGAAAGAGCTTCATCTAGCTTCAAAGACTCACAACCTTCTCAAAGATTCGCTTGATCTCTCGATTAGAGACTTTAGCTTTCCCATTAGTTCGAGGATGATAAGTTGTGGCCTCACGATGATTCACATGATACCTTTCCATTAATACAGTAAATTTGTGATTGCAGAAATGCGATCCCTCATCACTGATTATAACCCTTGGAGTACCAAAACATGTGAATATCTGCTTATGAAGAAAATTGATCACCATATTAGCATTATTGGTTGGCAAAGCTTTCACCTTAACCCATTTAGACACATAATCCACCGCAAAAAGAATATATTGATTATTGCATGATGAGACAAATGGCCCCATGAAGTTGATTCCCCAAACATCAAAAATCTCAACTTCGAGAAGCACATTGAGAGGCAACTCGTCTCTCTTGGACATATGATCACATCTCACCACGAACTGATGAGCATCTTTAAACAAAGTAGGCCAGAAAAATCATGCTTGAAGGATACGGGCAGTTGTCTTCTCTCCACCATAATGGCCACCATACATAGTAGAATGACAATCTCGCAAGATACCCTCGGTCTCACTATACGGAATGCACATCCTGATAATTTGATCCGCCCCCTGTCTAAACAAGAATGGCTCATCTCATCGCTACCACTTCACCTCATGTAGAAACTTCTTCCTTTGAGCATAAGAGAGTTCTGAGATATGATATTACTCACAAGATAGTTCACAATATCTGCAAACCATGGTTCTTCTTCTTGCACCCCAAAAAGTTGCTCATCTGGAAAAGATACATTGATCAACGTCTTATCCTGTGAAGCTTTGCCTTGATCTTCCAAACATGAGAGATGATCCGCTACCTGATTTTATGTACCTTTCCTGTCTTTAATTTCCAGGTCGAATTCCTGTAACAAGAGAATCCATCGAATCAATCGAGATTTTGAATCTTTCTTCGAGACCAGATATCGAATAACAACATGATCAGTGTAAACCGTCACTTTTGTCCCAAACAAATAAGATCAAAATTTCTCGAAACCGTAGACAATTGCCAAAAGCTCTTTCTCTGTAGTAGTGTAATTCAGCTGAGCACCGTTAAGGGTTTTACTAGCACAGTAAACCACATGAAAAATTTTCTTCTTTGTCTGGCCAAGAACAACTCCAACATCAAAATTACTAGTATCACACATCATCTCGAAGGGCTCATTCCAATCAGGTGTAGTAATAACAGGTGAAGTGAAACTCTTTTTTAAACTCTCAAAAGCGGCCAAACATTCTTCATCAAATTTGAAGGGAACATCCTTCTCCAACAGATTGCACAAGGGTTTAGAGATTTTGGAGAAGACTTTGATGAATCGCCAATAAAAACCCGCATGACCAAGAAAACTGCAGATTCCTTTAACTGAGATTCGTGGAGGAAGATTTTCAATAACCCCCACCTTGGCCTTATCCACTTCAAGACCTTTGACAGATACCTTGTGCCCAAGAATGATACCCTGCTGCACCATGAAGTGGCATTTTTCCCAGTTGAGCACCAGATTGGTCTTAACACATCTTTTCAACACCAAGCCAAGATTATGCAAACACTTATCATAAGAAGTCCCAAACACAGAAAAGTCATCCCTGAACACCTCCATATTAGTACCAATCATGTCTGAGAATATGGCCATCATGTATCTCTGAAAAGTAGCAGGGGCACCACAAAGTTCGAAAGAAACTCGACGGAAAGCGTAAGAGCCAAAAGGACAAGTAAAAGTGGTCTTCTCTTGATCTTCTGGGGCAATGCAAATCTGATTATAGCCCGAATACCCATCCAAAAGATAAAAATACTCATGGCTAGCCAACCTATCAAGCATTTGATCAATGAATGGAAGAGGGAAGTGATCCTTCCTGGTGGCTTTATTTAGCTTCCGATAATCCATGCATACTCTTCATCATGTGACTGTCCGAGTAGGAATGAGCACATTCTTTTCATTAGCAACAACTGTAATGCCTCTTTTTTTAGGCACACACTGCACTGAGCTCACCCATAAACTATTTGAAATAGGATAGATGATCCCTGCATCCAGCCATTTAAGAATTTCTTTCTTCACTACCTCCTTCATGATAGGATTGAGTCTCCTCTATTTTTAAACGGTTGGTTTACTTCCTTCCTCAAGCAGAATTTAATGCATGCAATAAGAAGGGGTGATTCCCTTGATATCTACTATAGTCGATCCGATTGCTGATTTAAACTCTCTCAGAATTCTCAAGAGCTTGTCTTCATCACTACCTGAAAGGTCAGATGCGATAATAACATGTAAAGTATATGCATCACCCAAAATGCATACCTCAAGTGATCAACCAGTGGTTTTAGTTCAAGTGTGGGAGCTTCCTCAATAGATGGTTTGAGACGCTCCTGAGAATTTATAAGCACTGATAATCTAAGAGACTCGAATGGCAGTCCAATCTCCTTTTCCACGAAGATGCATTCAAATACTGCAGCTGCTCTTCCCCTTCTTCATCTTCACTATCAGATTCCCCTGTTAAGGCTCTCTCTAAAGCGTCAGTCCTTAGCAATTGATCAAGCTCCAAATTTACTACAGAGTCGACCAACTCTACTTTAAATCACTCCTCTTCACCAGTAGGGAATTTCATTGCATTGAAGAAATTAAAGGTAATGTCCTGATCCTGAACCCTCATAGTAAGCTCACCATTCTGCACATCGATCAGAGTTCGGCCAATAGCTAAGAATGGTCTCCCCAAGATAATAGGAATCTTCTTATCTTCCTCAAAGTCCAGAATGACAAAACCATCAGGGAAGATGAGTTTGTCCACCTTAACCAATACATCCTCCACTACACCTCTCGGATAAGTGATGGATCGATCAACCAATTGTAAGGACGTGTTTATAGGTTTTGAATCAAGCAGACCAAGTTTCTTGAAGACAAAAAATGGCATCCGATTGATGCTAGCTCCCAAGTCACACAATAACTTATCAAAAGATAAGTTTCCAATAGTGCATGGTATCGTGAAGCTTCCTGAATCTTTAAGTTTAGGAGGTAGTTTCTATTGCAGCACAACACTGCACTCTTTCGTTAGAGCAATGGTTTCCAACTCCTCATATTTAATATTCCGAGAAAGAATACCTTTCATAAACTTAGAATAGCTCAGATTTTTTTTATAGAGCTTCCGTAAAAGGTATGTTAATATGCAATTTCTTGAAAACCTCCAGAAACTTGGCAAATTGTTTATCGAACTTCTGCTTCTGAAGTATTTTAGGATATTGAGGAGGCGGATAGACTTTTTTATCTCCTGTATTTTTCTCAGGAGTAGTGTTTTCAGTAGAAGTCTTCTTCGTTTCCACTTCGACCCCCTTCTGATCAGTTGTTTCCTCAAGAATTGCATTTTCTAAAGCTGGCAAGGGCGCGGGCGCGCTTGATATGGGCGCGGACGTGCCCACCTTCTGGAAAAATATTTCATATTCTTTGTTTTGATGATTTTTAGGGCAAGCGACCTTTCCAGAACTCAAGGTGGTTGCCTTCACCTGTTCCTTGACTTCCCTCTTTCCTGGATTAGCTTATGTATCACTACGAAGAGTTCCTTGTGGTCGGTTCAATAAAGCATTGGAAATTTTCCCTATTTGATTCTCTAGAGTTTTGATTGAAACCGCTTGGCTTTTGCACATCAGCCTCAACTCCTCCAATTCAGATTTTTCATTCAAATATGGACCTACACCTCCATGAGAATGTTGTTGCATTTCCTGTGGCTGAAATTGTTGCCTTGGTGCAAACTGTTGCTGAAAACCAGGAGGATTAAAAGGCTTGTTTCCAAACTGCTGGTAATGTTATTGCATACCACCCTGATTTTTACTTCAGCTAAAGTTAGGATGGTTGCGGTTGTTAGGATGATAAGTGGTAGGAACTGGTTTTTGTGACCTCTGAAAGTTGCCCACAAACAGAGCTGATTCACTAGATATAGCAGATTTCTCCGTCGCATGTGAACCTGCTCAAAGCTCACAAACACTAGTTATCTGATGAACACCATAGTTGGTCAGAGAATCGACCTTCATAGTCAATGCTTTGAGCTGAGCAGTGACAACCGTAGCTAGAATTCCTGCTACCTTGCTTTGTGGTAGTCTCTGAGTTGGATTCCGATATTCATTAGCGGCCATAATCTCAATTAGCTTATAAGCTTCCTCATAGCTCTTAGCCCATAAAGCTCCACCTGATGCTGCATCGAGCAAAGGTCTTGACTGTGTTCCCAAACCATTATAAAAGCAATTTATCACCATCCAGCCAGGCATTCCATGATGAGGACACTTCCTAAGCATCTCCTTTTAGTGATCACATGCTTCACATAGAGATTCACCTGATTGCTGCGCAAATTGAGTACGACCGTTCTTGATTACAGCTGTCTTTTCCATAGGGAAGAATTTAGTAAGAAATTTTTGAGCAAGATTCTAACATGTCGCTATAGAACTTGGTGGTAGAGAGTGCAACCAGCTCTTAGCTTTATCCCTTGGAGATAATGGGAAAAGTCTTAATTTCACAGCATCTTCAGAAACATTGTTGAATTTGAAGGTGTCGCAGATCTCGATGAAATCCCTAATATGCATATTGGGATCTTCCGTTGGAGAACGCCCAAACTGGACTGAATTCTGTATCATTTGAATCATTCCAGGCTTGATTTCAAAGGTATTAGCTGCAATGGCTGCTCTGACAATGCTAGACTGAATGTCATTGATTTTCGGTTGAGAATAATCCTTCAACGCTTTCATTTCTGCTATTGGTTTTCCCATTGCAACAAAAACTTCTTCTTCAACTTTTTCAACTTCTTCAAAAACTTATTTTTCCTCTTCTTCAACTTTGTCTAGTGTTTCCTTATGATATTGAGAATGTGTTTGCATACACGCTCTCTAGAGCACCTGAAACACATGAACAAAGTAAACCTTGTGAGAAAATAATCTGAATCAGAGAACTTTAATGACCATTGATGACAAGCGCATAAACTAAATTTAACACCGATCCCAGACAGGGGCGACAAAAACATGTTCGCACAAAACCACGCAAGCGTACGCGATCACAAGTAGTATAAGATTAAGTTAAGTTCATTCCCACATAGACTAGTTTAAACGAAATATGCATTTATGCAACAATGTATGGTTATTATTCACTGCCAAGACAAGTATAAATTTTGAGTTGATTAAATAATTAAAGTGATTATACTAGCATGCATTAACTAAGAGAATAAAATGGATTTACTTATATGAGATCAAACATGGGATTCTAATTTTATTAAATACTTCATTCAGAGTTTATGCCTTCAATCTTAGCATGCGATGGTGATGACAACTAATCAGATAACATGAAATTAGTATACTCTATCTCTCGATATATGTATACCCTACTACTAAACATCCACAAATAAGATAAAAGTTGAGCATGCACCAATTATGCTTAGACACTATATTTCTATAAGATTTGAAAACATAACGGTTTAATGAGCAAGTTAACTATTGAGATTATATAAGGCAGTGTAAGATGGTTAAAATTACACTAAGAATCATGCACGTCAACATACAAAAACCTATGCTAGCATGGAAAATTCTAAACCTCTATATCCACTTTCGCTTCAATAAAGATTAACAAATGACTTAGATGTTAGATACGCATCTAAGAAGAATAAGTACAACCATACTAGGAAATCATAAATCACCAAACACTAACGATTTAGAAAAATCAACTATTGAAATCCATAAATTAATCCACTAGAATCCCATGACAATGATTCGTTCATGATCGAACACATCGTCACCATCTGTTCCAATGAAAACATGATAATAAATAAGTTTAGAATACTACGAGATAATATAAAAGTACTAGTGTTTAGAACAAATAAAAAAACATCCAAAAGTATCGCCTAAATCGAAGAATACAAAAGTGAAAATTAAATATTCTTCTCCTTTGTCGTCTTGTGTGCTTTTGGTCTTCTCTATATTCTCCCCTGGCTTTCTTGTTATTAAAAATGTCTTCTTTTATTTATATATATAGACCTGGGTGACCTGGACTCTCGCAATAACCAAATTATAATCAAATCAAGATTCTGCCATATTTGGTTGGCGCGGGCGCGCTTGAACAGGCGCGGGGCGCACTATATGTCTGATAAATAGGGCGCGGGCGCGCCTGCTTTCTGTAGAATTTCTGTAGCTTTCTTCTTTTTGCGCTCTGTCCTTCATACAAACTTCCACGACTCCTTCCCTGATCTCTTATCAACATATAATCATTTAAAATCTCATTTCCACCTCTGACTAGTGCCCTGTAACGACTCAACACAAAATACATCAAAAATACCAAATACTTGAGTCCAAAACACCAAGTTAAGCCGATATGAAGCATTCCAAGTAGATATAAAATCTACTTATCATAAATCTTTACAAATATTGTAGGTCTGTGACCTTCCTTTGTCAGTTAATCTTGGCCATTGATCTTGCACTCTTCAAGATTTTGTTGTAGCCTTTTCAATCTAAGTGAATAGATTGTTTGTTGATTGATAATCTTGAATCTTTAACTTGTCTGCATTCTGTACTTGAGGTTTATATTGAGATCTACGGTTTTTTCTACAGAGTAGTGACATCTCGATAAGTATAATGGCTTATCGAGATATCTGATTTCTCTATAAGTGTCTTTGACTTTTCGAGGTCTCTGATTTCTCTATAAGTGTCTTTGACTGTCGAGGTCTTTGAGTTCTCTACAAGTGAACTTGGCTTGTCAAGATCTCCAAATCTCTTAATATAGAAATGACTCTGAGATCCTTATATGTATTTTGACTTGTCGATATCTCTGAGATCTCTATTGAGAAATTGACTTGTCAATATCTCCAATCTTCATATCTTCATTTTGACTTGTCAATATCTCTGAGTTCTCTATATGTAGAAATGACCGATATCTCTGAGATCTCTATATACATTTTGAATTGTAGATATCTCTGAGATCTCTAATAATAAATTGACTTATCGATGTCTTAAATCTTCACATCTTCATTTGACTTGTCGATATCTCTGAGACTTCTCTATAAGCCATATTGGACTTCTCAATAAGTCATTCTGGAGTTCTCGAATGACTTTTCTATATGACATGATCTTTGACTTGTAGATATCTTGACATAGAACATTTTTCCTAAAATAGATTTATTCAACACCAAGCATCTTCTTCTTTTCTCCGAGACATGATCTTTTCTTGATCTTCTTCCAGAGTTTATTCTTAGGCTTGGGACTGTTTACAAAATAATACTCTAGTCTAATCTTTAACCTTTTTATAGACTCAAGAAATACAATACATAATACAGATTTATACTATCATACAACTAAATCTTAGGGTTGTCAATGTGACTTAGTCTTCTTATAATACAGGCATGGCTTGCACAACAATAGCGATTAGTTGTAAATGTTTCTCCGCCTACTATAGAGAAGTAACTTTATAGTAGGGAAAATCTCAAGTCCGGGGAGGAGCTCGGGGACTGGACTAAGGGTTAGTGGACTCTGATTGAGTAGTCAACCACCACGAACCATGATAAAATCGACTGAGTCGCCTATTTTCTTTTCGTATCTATCCCGCATTTAACCTACTTGCATACAAGTAATCAAAGTAAAAGAGGAGAAAATAAATTTTCAAAAAGCTAAGCTCTACACAAGACCTATCAAATGTATTACATGTTTTATCTCATTCCGCGTGCATTGACATATTTTACAATAATTTTCGGGGTCTGTTTCTAATTTAGAAAATATTTTGGTTTATTAAAAATTATCAGATCGGGGCCCTGTCAGGACGTCATAACCCACGAAATTTTAATTTTAATTTTTATAAAATCAAATATCATTCAAATATTTTTTATTTTTTTATTTTTGTAATATTTGTAATATTTGTATATTTATTTAAAAATAAAATTTAAAAATTATTACTCGTTAGTTATTAGTTTTGGACAAAATATTTTTGTTAAATGACATAATTAGGCCCAAAATAGTATTAGGGGTATTTTTGTACAATTATAAATATTTTTAGATTTCTTAGAAAATCTAGAAAAAAAATCAGATTAATCAGAAATTTTTTATAAACATTCTGAAAATTGTTCTTGATGTGTTCTTGTGGATGAAAGCTGTTTTGAGCATGTATTGGTGTGCGATTTGATGTTCAAGTAACAAAAATGCTGGGAATTCAATCTTATATCTAATTCCAGCGTCAAAATTAGTGGAGGGTAATTTTTCTATTTTTATTTATTTTTCTAAATATTTAGTCGAATTGGGGGTGTTCTTCACGTTCTTAAGAATCTAACATAAATTTTAAGGTTATGATGAACTCCAAATTTAAAGTTCTTGAGAATCGTCCTCTGTCTAATCATATGATCAACTTTTAGGGTTTATATGCGAAATTGGATTTTTGAATTTGGTGAATTGTTTATGTACTTTGATGTTATATAAAGCTTTCACATGTCATTTAGAATCGATTCATATAATTATATGCGAGTTTTATGTAAGATTTTTGTATAATTGAAAAGAGGGTTTTACTAGTTTGTGTGCTTGAATTTTCCGGCTTAACTGGTGATTATTAAGTGCTTATATTTATAGGAAGAAGTTTATATGAAAGCTTCATTTTTGTTTAAAAATCGTTAAGTTTGGTAAAAGATTGTGTGTTTAGAGTTTTGGCCGCTAAAGTTTACTTTATTTTTCACCGGATTTCTTGTTCAACGGTTGTTTGACGAGGTTGTTGGTCGTGGTGTATTTTTAGATTGATTGTGACTAAGTTTGGATGAAAATTAGATTGAGCGGTGCTGATTTAGTTTTCAACAGAGGCTTGCTAGAAAATTTGAGCTCGCCGAAATCTGGGATTTTCCGATGTATTCTTCGCAATTCGGGTCATTTTCTTTTATTAGCTTTCGTTTGAATTTGGTTGCCCTATTTGCTCAGTTAAAACAGGTTTCTAGATTTTTTTTTTGAAAAAAAATTGAAAAATTGATTTATTTTCATAATTTAATTTGTGTAATTAAAATAATTAATTAAATTATTCTAATATTAGAAAATTAATTCTTTATTATTTGCAAAAATTCTAATTTGATTTAATAATATTTAATTTGTTTTAGTTAATTATTCATTAATTTAATTAGTAATTAAATCTTTAAATCAATTGATTATTAATAAATAGTTAAATAAAATGTAGTTGTTTATAATTAAGTCAAATAAAGTTTAAAATTGTTTGTGGCTTTTAAAAATTCGTAACTCTATTGAAAAATAAATTAATAATATTATTAATTAAATTATTCGTATTTGATTGTTAGTAAATAGAGCGTTTGACCGTTTTAAATGAAACGAACGTGTCTAAACTCATAAAATTATTTTGGTTCCATTAAATATGTTTTCGAGACCTAGATTATGTTGTAGGAAAAAGCTCAATTATTTTAAACATATCAAACTGAATTTTTGGACGAGCTAAGTTATGTGATACGTGAAATGTATGCTCACGTGCTATGTGAATTATGTGCCTATGTGGTTCGTGATTCTTGTGTTTAATTGTTGTATTTATGTGTGGGCCCTCATATAGGTAGACGATTGTGTTTTGGATGATTAGTTTGTCAGATAATTATCGTTTAAATGATTAAATTGTATCTTTTGATTATGGATGCAGATTGTTCGAGGCCATCAAGTCCAGAAATTAAGATCAAGAGTAAATATTGAATGGTATTGCATATAAGACTTGTAGCAACCGCACATGTGACGCCCTCCAAACCCAGGTCAAAAGTTTGGGGTTCACCACAGACACACAGCCAATATATAAACCTATTTATGAAAGTAATATATGCAATGACCCTACTTACCATAACCATGAATCACAATAGGTTAAAGTATGAAAACAAACCACCATCTTAACTTTTATTACATTGTACCAAATCCCAACTAGTTCAACTTACAACTAATAATGAAAGCATTCTTACAAGCTTGCATAATTCAGAATTAAACATAAAGCTTTTGCTAGCTCAATCCAACTCATCCTGGAATCCTAGCTCACACACTGGAATGAAAACTTTGCTATAAACCATTTCCTTTTTAACTGTAGAATAACATAAAAGATTCGTAAGAGTGAGCTAACTAGCTCAGCAAGTCATAATAGCAATAACTGAGGTTAAACAATGATCAATTGAAATGATTCTGAAGAATCAAGTTTCTTGATAAACTATGATTAGAATTGGATATTCACTTTTCATTTTAAAAACCAAGGTTAGGCTGTTGATCAGTCACGCACTAACCCCGAGCAAGGCACACAGCTCTGCTCTCTATAGTGGATCCAAGGCACGCATTGGCCTAATATGACCACGAATCTGATCTGAACACGAATCTGGTCCATATTTATAAGACCATCCAATTCTAAAACGATTTAATATGATAATCATATTAATTCAATAAAACAGAATCATAATTAACATTGATAAAGTATTTATCTCGGAGCATAAGACATTTCATAAATATTATAACGACTCGTGTATTTTGTATTATTGTAATGACGTAATTATGGAATAATTAATTAAATAAAATATGTGTATTGGTTTTGGCAGCAGTGTGTTGTTTTTATTATTTATCTGTGATTTATCGGTGAATAGTATGGAATAGTGTAATTTATTATTAAGTTATATTGTTTTGTTATGCTTTTAAAACTCGTTTTATTGTATTTTTAATTCCATAAATATTTGGATTGTCTCTAAAATTGGTTTTATAATTTTACAATTCCAATAATTATTTTTAGGATTTTATAAAATTGAGAAATTAATATTTCATTAATTATTTATCTTTAAATGATTTTCTGAGTGTACTTACTTGTAAAATCCATATTTAACTCTAGAATTCTTAAAAAATTATGAGACTTATATTTTATTAAGTTCATAATATTCGGAGAATTTTAAAATTATTGTGGAAATTTTTGGAATTATTTTCACCCGCGCGTTGATTCGTTTAATTGTTAAAAGCGGGTATATATTGCGTTTCAAAAATTGTTTTAAAATTACCAAATTTATTTTTTATTAAATTCGGGATATTTGTAATATTTTAAGACTATTTTCGTAATTTTCTGAAATTATTTTTGAGTGAACTTCGGTTCGTTAATTGCG
Source organism: Apium graveolens (assembly GCF_009905375.1). Classification (NCBI taxonomy): domain Eukaryota; kingdom Viridiplantae; phylum Streptophyta; class Magnoliopsida; order Apiales; family Apiaceae; genus Apium; species Apium graveolens. The sequence continues at coordinate 35,188,998 of NC_133650.1, forward strand.
AGTGTTGGGGCAAACCGAGACTCAAAAGCCTCGTAATTATCCTATAAACTACGTGTTGCATTTTCAGAAGGAGGGAGTGCCAGGTTTTGCTACCTCCTATGTTCATCAGGAAAGGAAGAAAAAAAATTTAAAAAAATACCCCCCTGTTCATTGTCTTCCTCCCTCGACCTCTGTCTTCTCTCTCTCTTAATTTTCTAGTTTTCTCTCTCTCTTGCTTGTCTCTCTGTCGTTTCTCTCCTGTCTCTCTTTCCTCCCCTCCTCCTACTCTCGGCTTCCCTGTGCTGGTGAGTTTTGTCGCCGTTGTTCTTGATTCTTTTCCGACTGGGTGCTTGGTTCTGTGCTTAATTGATTGTGAGTATATGTACATATGTATATGTATGTAATCAGTTAGGTGTGGTGTGCTTAGTTCCCTTTTTTTGCCGGTTCCTCTGTTTCTCGAGTAAGCGGGTGCCCCAAGAATTTTGGTGCCACCCGTGATGACTTTTGAAGAGCGGACAGTGGACCGTGATGACCCTAATCTAAGTCCTAATTTTATAAATAAATAAATAAAATGATTTGTAAAAAATATTTTCAAAAATAAATAAATATTTATATTATTAGTTGTATCGAAATACGAGTTACGTTGTAATGTGGATTGTGGATTGTTGTGATTTGTTGGGATTGACGTCAAATATGTTTCGATGGGCAGGATCATAAATAGATGAGTCACCGTAAAAAAATTTCTAAAAATTTATTTTAAATATGAGAAATATACTTTATTATATAAAACGTGTTGCCATTATTTGAATACGGACTATGTGATTACGTGTATAATTATTATATGAGTCGGGTTATTGAATTGGGTTATTAGGATTCGAGGATATCATGAATATCAGTATAACTGATTAGGGTATTCTGTTATTGTAGATCCCAATCGAGTTTCGCAAGGACCGAAATTAGCGTAAAAGCTACTTAGGGTTTCCGAAAGCGTTGCAAGGCAAGTATCCTGACCATTCTTTATGGTTTAGTACATATGAATAGATTGTTTTTTTATTCTCATAAAGGAACATAACCGTTTTAAAATACGTATCCCCTGTAGTTATAAATCACTGTTTTAAACCTGTTTTGGGGAAAAGTAACTTCGAAAGGTACCTATCTCGAATGAAAATGATTTGTGAACCAGTTTTACATGTGCTGTTAAAATAAATGATTTTGAAATGAGATAGGTACAAGTGTTTTGGAAATTGGATAAAACGATCAGATACAGGATACATAGGGGCCTGAGTAGGCCTATTGAGGTGGCGTAAGAGGCTAATTCGGTTGCGCGCAATTCATAACCGATTAGTCCAGTAGGTCAGAGACCTAGCTAGTCTCTGAGTTCCGGAATAGGTATATGGGATGGCAGTTAGAGCCGTCTGGTGTTGATAGCCTGATCAGCTATCTTCACATATTCGTTACGTATCTGATTTGTCTTTGTGATTCCCGTAGGGGATTAAGTAATTGATACAGTGGATTTATAAATGGGAATAACATGCTAAAATTTGACTCTAGTACTTACACAACACACTACTACATTTGTTTTGTTAAAAGCATGCTAATAAGTGATATCCAGTTATCTCAGCTTTTCTTTATATAATGTTGTTCGAGATGATCTACAGATTTCGGATTTCATGTTGATTATAGTTATGTTCCTATAACTGTTTACATTACTGTTTTTATCTTGATATTTATATGTTGGTACTGCTGAGTGATTATGCTAACCCTTGTAACCTGTTATATATATTGCAGATACCTAGAAGACCAGTCAGACCTTGGCAGAACCGTGTTTCAGCCCCTTCAGGACCCGGCTCCTCAGAGGTAGTTAGTATCAGACCATGTGCGGTCTGATGAGTTACTAAATAAGTTAGTGTGTCGGACTTTTGAATATATGGTTTGTAATAATGTATAGCTTGGATCATACTTGAACTTGGATCGGATCTTGGTATGGGGTCGTAGTAGTTTAATATTAATAATAATCTTGTTATTTATATTTCTGTTAGTTGTGTTTAGTGACGTCACTCCTGACCCCAGGGTTGAGGCCGTCACAACTATCACCAGGGTATATCAAGGTCTATATATGAAGAACGGCTTCAAGCCTATTGAAGAATCAGGTATTTGATGAACAAGGGTTCAATGATAATTCAGGGTATAGATCTTTGATGTCGTAGAGTATTATAGGGTATATAAGTTTCTGTATGCTCAAGTAATTCTGTTTCAGTATTTGGTATAGGGTGTATATGTATTTGTGAAGTAGTATTGTATTTGTATGGTTTAATATTTGAATAATCAACAGTCAGTGGTTTACAAAGAATGAGGCTTACAACCCAAGTTCAATGATGTGATCAAGGTTCAAGGTTGAATAATTTACAACACTTACAATATTAAACATGACTATTTTGAATACTAGCAACATGTTATGAAAAAGTTCATAAATATCTGCAATATATCTCGAGGAAGGTTCAGAAGTACATGCCTTATCACAATTGATTTCCAACTTCACTTGTACTCGTTTAACGATTCTAGTCAACAATCACTTGTCTTCTTTTTCTATGCCTTTCTTCTATTCACCGATTACTTTATTTTTCTATGCTTCAGTTCTATTTACTGATCACTGTCTTTCTTTTTCTATTCCTCGTTAACTATGCTAAGCAACACAAGTGTCTATTAATATTCAATTTCATATTATTCTAATCGTCACATAGACGTCATAAGCTTTTATCTACCCTTCGTTCCACCCAAATTCGATTTACGGATTGAAAGTTATGACCAAAAAAGTCAAACAATAACCACATAGGCATATAACACATCAATCAGATAGCACGTAGCACATAGCACACAAGATATTGGATCAAAATAATTTTTCAAAGAAGATTCGGGGTTAAAATGATCTTCCAAGTATTTAATACGAATTTTTGAATATTTTTCGGAATTAAAACGGGTCTCTGAATCATTTTATAATTAAATTATAGCGTTCGAACACCCGAATCTGACTTTAAAATAATTTAATAATAATTATCGATCTTTAAAAATAATTTAAAATAATATTGTAAAGCTCGAAACTATTTTTTTCAGAATTTTTAAATCAAAAAAGTAATTTAATCTAATTAAATAATTAATTAAAATTAATTGATAACTAATTAAATTAATTAATCAATTAATATTTAAATTAACTAACTAATTCAATAATTAATTATCAACTAAAATTAATTACTAAATAACTTAGATTTATTTTTGAATTAAAAATAATTTTCAGAATAATAACTAATGAATTTTGGAATTTTAAATAATTAAAAAAAATTCTGAAATTATATAAAAAGAAAATATAAATTTAGAAAATAAATAAAATAGAAATCTAATTTTTATGAATTTTTACAACTACAGGGACTGAAATGTAAAATATTCAAACAAATGGGTCAAATAGCATTTTTGCCGTCTTCCCCACCCTCTCGCCGGCGGTCGCCGTTGCTGGCCATCCCAGGCTTTTCCGGCGACTGCATAACAGCCCAAAAACGAGCCAAAATATCAGCGAATGATCTACTTTTTCCAGAAACATGTCCGCAAAGTCAGAATCACCAAACAATTAACAAATCGACCAAAAACTTCATCTAAAATTTCCGCCGCCGCCACGGTCGATTTTCCAGCGAACAGCTTCCCGTTATCGTTTGTTCATCATGTATACATCATTTGATTCGTCTTTTCACGATCTACACATCGGTGCAATCAATTTTAACTAATAACCCTTAACAAAGAAACACCTAAATTTCAATTAAGAACATTCAAGGCTATAAACCCTATTTTCAATAATTTGAGAATTAAACCCACTTTTCTACATGTTATTGAACTCCAAATTCATCATATAATATATTAAAATGACCAGGACAAAATTATCTACAAGATGGAATCATCAAATCACCCAAACAACATCACAATCAAAATTTCATCATTTAATCCTTAATTAATTTGAAATAAAATAAATAAATAGGAATAGAACCTTGATTTCTGCACTGAAACTGATAGTAGATTCTGAAAGAGCTTTTTGAGAGCTTCGATTCGGTATATGGCACGCTTGATTCTGAGTTCGGTAACGCCTTCGTTTTTTAGTTCGATTCTCAAGGACGCGATGATTTTACCGGGTTTTCTCTGTAATTTATCGGTTTTAGCTGTTTGTTTAGGATTATACGAATAAAATAAAATAAGAAAAAGTCTATTTATACTTATGAAATATTAATACCCGTTGGATCGTATTGGATTGGAAAATAGGTTACTTAGCCGCTAAGTAACTGCAAAAACGTTCTGATTTAATATCAGTTTTGGATAATTATCAAAATCGTGCTTCTTATAAAATAATTTATATGAAGATAATGTAATAATATCCCGTCTCTCGAGAATTCGGGTTTTATTGATCCACAGAAATGACTATCGTATCAAAAAATTTGCGTCGGTACTCGTACGAGTCAAACCGTACTCCGAATTGAAAAAGTCGAAACACGGAAAATGTTCAGAATAATTAGATAATGTTAGGAAGGAGTTTTCCGAAGAGTTTCGGGTTATAAAAACGCAAAAAAGTTTAAAGTTGGACGATTCCTGGTATTATAAAATAGTTTTATAATTATAAAGAAAATAATTATTAAATCCATAAATCAGTATAAAATTATATAACAACCTAAAAATTATCAGAAAAATACCAAAATTATCATACTTTATTCTGGACATAATAAAATTAACATACTCTCATTTTCTTACATATAAACATCTAAATATCAATATCAATCATCAGATAATTCACCAAAATTCACATAATAATCACATAATAATTATTTATTGATAAAAATATTTATACGCTATAGCTCGGATATTACAACACAAGCTTCAAAACAAATATTTATAGGGGATTAGAAGATGGTGATGCCATGAGACGTAAGAATGAGATAATTGTATTATTGCGAGAGTGTTTCATTTTTAAGGACTAAAGGAAAGTATTCCTCCCTTATTCTACATTCAGAATAGTTAAATGTTTTACATATAAAATAATTTAATTCTGATAATGCAAGTACTCTTTCACAATTTTACGTTCGAAATAGTTAGATGTTTTACATATCCAAATGACGGATTTTAAGTTATACAAGTGTTCTATCTATTCTAAATCCAAAATAGATAAATATTTTTGTTATTAAATACTTCAAAGAATTAGAGGAATTTGAGGAATTGAATTATCAAGGATGTCGATTAATTCGGCTCATTTCATAAAATATTTTTAAGATTGGATGGTTAATGGTTAACGTAAGAGGCCGAGACGCCAACCCAACATAAGCTATTAAACTATAATATCTTGTAAGGCCAATATGTGCCTTTTGGGATGCCCTATATTTACGGTATGAATGCGGGATATCGGTGCTGTTTCAGGAATGATCGTCAAGCATAAGATAATGTATAATTGTTTCCAATCTAATTTGTTATTGATAATCATAAAAGAAATAAGATCCATGTGTTCATATTATGATTCACATCATTGATATAAAACGTATGATTCAGATTTTTATTATTTTCTCATATTGTTTGCTTACGATATTACTTTGGATATTGTTTAACTCGGTCAGATTTCTTGTTGGAATTAAATGGTTGTTGAAGCCCCTGTTACTCAATAATAAAAAATTATGACGGAAAAGTGTTGTAAAATCTCCAAAAGATTATGATACTATTGAAAAAATAAATATTGAAATCCTTAACTCTTTTTGTCATTCATAAACTCAATGTTTTTAAATGTTCCACTCGTTATCAAATCTCGGTTTTATTTTAAAAACATATTATTGTTTTAAAGACTATTAAGTTATTCTATGAATATACTTGATGAGCATTATTTCCCTCATACTTGCCTATTTTTACTCTAAACTTCCAGAAAGAAGCAGGCTGATGAATGTTTAGCCCCGTAGCTCAGGAAGAGAAGAGAAAGATGTGTTTAAAAGATGGTCTTTTCAGGGTATGCGAAATAGACTAATTTCTATTGTATAAAGTTATTTTATATTTATATTAGTTATGTTATCGTATAATTGACCTAGTATCCATCTTTTTGAAGTTATACTAGTGGTTTAAGTTTTGGGTTTGAAAATTTTCTGAAAAGAGTTTTAAAAAAAAGAAAAGTATATGTTTGGAAATTTAGAAATTATTTCTAGTACTATAACCTAAAAGATCTTGGTCTAGTGTAGGGTCAAAAATTTTATATTTTAATTACTAAGCAGTTATTGATGATTTTTATTGATTAATAGGTTGTTTAATATTGAGATTTCAGCATAACGACCAAATCCCCTAACCCCGGATTTGGGGCGTTACAAGTTGGTATCAGAGCTAAGGTTATATTAAACTAGAAATGAGATTGTGTAGAAGTGTGTATAGTTATGTAAGGACGGCAGAGCTCAGATTCAGTTTGTGTTGGACTATTGGATATAGTAAAATTGAGTAAGTTAAGGTATATTCGTTTGAAATGACTGTGCTGAGCTTTATGGAACTCCTAGTTGTTGCAGACATCTACTGTCGAACCTTCTGAAGCTATTGAAAATTGATGACAACCTAGAATATCGATAATTTTAGAACATGGAGAAGAAGATTTTAGAAGAAGATGATGGGCTATTGGAAGAGTCGATAAATAAGGCATAAGTAAGACATTGACAATACCTTCTATTTCTATTAATTGTTTTGATATCTCTCCAAAAGAGACATATGTTAGAGGATATATTTCTTCCTTTTGAACAGAAAAATGGTATTTGGACTCTTATGTTTAATCATGTTCATGTTCTAAATGGGCCAGAGGCTCTTATGAAGCCTCTTTTCAGGTTTTAAAAGCTATATAAAGTTGTGATATTGGACTTTCACTTTTCATTTATGGTGGATTGTTTTAACGGTGTTATTGCACCACTTGCTCGTTCTATGCCAGTATTTTCTTTTCTAGCTATTTGTTCCACTAGAAATAGTACCTTTGAATTATTTTTCTATTTTGATCCAAAGTGTGCATCAAAGATTCATTTGTTAAAAAATATTAATTAGTTATCTGATTATGATTTCCTCTTATATTCTTTTTACTATGACTGAGACGAACAAACCTATTCATAGGGGATGTCAGGACCATCAAGTTGTGTGACATAATTTAGATGGGACACCATCACTGGTGTTTGTGCGTGTGTGTTTTACCATTAAGACTTGTCACCTTTTATTATAAATGTCAGAACCAAGGCACATAACTTCGAGTTCTTTTGATCGTTTTGATCTCTCGGTTATTCTTTTATTCCGACAACATTTGCTCAAAAAAATTGATAACCACAATTGTGGGACATTTGTTATGATATTGAATCCTTTTATTTTCGGAATTCCAAAAATTCAAAAATATATGAACTTATGCCAACCAAGTACGATTGAGTTGCACTGGTCAAGGTAAAGGAAGAATTTATATTGGGATTACCATTAGCGACAGGGGATGGCAATGCGAGTAAAATATCAACATATAACAAAATCAGCTCGTTTCCTCCCTAGAAATGAAGGTTGTCGTATTAAGAAATTGGTCAAGTTTTATAAGGAAGAAAAAGACAGTACAATGTGAAGCTCTAGTGGCAAAGTTGTCAAATAAAATTCCTATTTATTGTGCAAGACATGCTTGTACATAACAAAACTAAGTCATATTACCAACCCTAAGGATAAGTAGTATGATAATCTATATTTGTATTGTGTAATTGTATTCCTTGAGTTTGTAAAAATGTTAAGTAGATTAGACTGGTGGATTTTTTTGTGAACAGCCTCCAAGCTAAGAAATAAACTCTGGAAGAAGATCAAATCATGATCATGCCTCAGAGAGAAGTATAACAACTTGAATTTGAATAATACTATTCCATGAAATTTGTTCTCCGTCAAATACCGACAAATCACAGATCAAGGGATATCGAGAAGGCTGTCGAGAAGTCCAAAATGACTTGTAGAGAAGTCCCAAGAGATATCGACAAGTTAACTTGCATATAGAGATCTCAGATATCGACAAGTCAAAATGTCTATGTAGAGAATTGGAGATATCGACAAGTTATTTCTTCATGTAGAGATCAGGAGATATCGACAAGTCAAATCTGCATGTAGAGAACTAGAGATTCTGATAAGTCAATGGCCTATGTAGAGAAATAGAGATATCGACAAGCTATTCTACATATAGAGAAATGAAGACCTTGACAAGCCAAAAACACATGCAGAGAACTCAAGATATGGATAAGTCATTATACTTATCGATATGTGACATCTCTACAGAACAAAAGAGATCTCGACAAACTATATCAAATTTCAGAATACAGACAAGTTCAAGATTCAAGATTATTAGTCAACAAACAATTCATTAACTGAATTGGAAAGACTATAAAAGTAGCTTGAAGAATACAAGATGAAGGGACAAGATTCACTAGACAAAGGATGGTCACAGACCTACAATATTTTGCACATATTTTCTAACACCAGGAAAGGAAATGGACAAGATAGCTTTAGAAACCGTGTTAGTACATTTTAGTGCAAGTTTTGTAAACTCGTGTTGTTGGTCTATAAAGCATGCACAAGTCCTTAGTTTAGAAGTTATCAAACAGATCTAGAAAATATTATGTATTCTCTCGCAAGATTTGTAGCTGAGTTCTTATTTTCAAGAACACACATTTATAGCAAAACAAATTTGATTAATACAATCAAGTGAGTTTTTGATATTTTGTTTGTGTGTTTACAGTTAAACAATTTATCTCTTCAAAGTTCTTATCTGCTTTGTTCATCCATAAACCAAATATAGTCAAAACCAATTAAAATTTAAAGAAACACATCCACCCCCCCGTGTTATATTTCACTTCACTCAATATCTAACAAGTGGTATCAGAGAAAAATCTAAAAGAAAATATATAAAGATCTTGGAAGAATGAGTGCTCAGAAAATAAGCAGTATCAAGATACATGTCTTTGACAAGATCAACTACACCTTATGAAAAAAGAAAATGATGTTGTTTATAAGAATGGCCAACCCTATATACATTCAGATTCTCAAAAATGGACCCTTCCTTCCTATGGAAGGGGTTCCTGAATCTACAGATGGAGACATGGTCATGCCTGCACATTTTACACCTAAAGGTCCCTCAACCTACACAAAGCCTAAAAAATAAAAGGTTTCACTGGATAGTGGCTTACAACTCATATTGATTGAGTCCCTTGATAATGTAATGTACAATTATATTATTAACTGTGAGTCAGCTAAACAGATCTGAGAGAAAATAGAAATATTGTGTGAGGGAACAGAAGAAGTTAGATCAAATCAAAGAAGGATCTTGGTTTCACAGTATGAGGGTTTTATAGCTAAACCAAAGGAAAGAATAACTGAAGTTTTAAAAAGGTTCAATAAGTTGATAAATGATTTGCAGCTTCATGACAAGTATTATGAAGCTGAAGAGGTCAACCTTAAATTCTTGCTCACCCTTCCTGATCACATGGAACAAAAGATATCTTCTATTAAAGAATGAGGATATTAGGAAGAATGACTTTGGAAGTCTTGTATGGTATTTTGAAGACTTATGAGCTATATATGTTACAAATAAAGTCATTGAAAGCCAGTGAAGGGCATGTTGTTGATGGATTAAGTGCCTTGGCAGGAAATGACAAAAAAAATATGTTACAACCGACATTTCTGTGTAATATTAATTGTAAATTTAGTACAACTTTAAAAGCCGAATGCCAATATATGCAACTATTGTATGCTTGTGTGAATGAGAACTCTGCGTCTTAAATTTTTGTTATGTGGTATATGAATTTTCAAACCAAAAGTTTATTTATTTCTTTCATTTTTGACTTATAAGGAATATTTTAAACCTTGAATAAATTTCTCGTTAAAAGTTATTTTGTTCACAAATTTCAAATGTAGTTTTATAAAATTTCTAAAAATCCAAATTATTTTATAGTATAAATTTTATAATTTTTGAACTTGTGTTTTATTTTACAAAAATAAATCTTTATAAATGTTAATTGTTATAATTAGCAAATTACATAGTTGTCCTTGCATGCAAATCCTTTCTATTCAATCCAAAAGGGCTAAAGAGACAATTACCACCCCACTAACTCTTATTTTTCTAGCCAAATTCCTCATTTACCCTTGCATGCAAAATGATCCAAGTATAAGTGGAAGGGTAGTCATGTCAATTCCTATTCCCACTCACATTTGTCAAAACAAAAACCATAAAACAAGTAAAAGACATGATCATTTCGCACATAACCCACACCACACTCTTTCTTCTCTCCCTCCTCTCTCTCACTCTCGGCTCCTACCCCCTCTCTCTCGGCTTTTCAGCCGAAACCACCCCATCCCCATTTTCTTTCTTTCTCAATCAAGTTCCCACCTCCTACACAAGTAAATGTTACTTCCCATACCATGATCACATATATTTCAAAGAGTTTTGAGTAGAAAGTTTAAGTTTTAAGGTTGCATGTTAAGGTTTTAGTTGAAACTCAAAGTACAACCTTGATTCTTATGAGTTTAAGGTTGTTTTTGAGAGGACTACAAGGAATGGTGAAGTTCCAAGTCTTGAGAAGGAAACTCTTGATGTTAAATGGCCATTCCCTTCCATTTCATTCGGCCATGACCATAGGGGAGCCGAATGAATGGTTCTTGAGACCATTCTTGTTGCTTTGTTCAATTTTTGCATGTTTATGTGATAATGGCTTGAATTTTGTAGTAAAAATTTGATGAAACTCCTTGCATGCTAAGTTATCATCTAGATATAGCTCATGCTAGGATTGCATATAAATTTCTTGGTAAAACATATTTAGAAAACATGTTGTTTGGCTTGCAAAATTCGAAGACATGCATGCATGTGGATTTCACTTAGAATGTTATAAGATTTTGATCATTTAGAAAGATTTTATTAGTAAGCTTTAATTTCAGTAGGAATAATGTGTTAATATTTATTAATGCTTCTTGATGCATGGTAATAAGTCGTGTATATCTTTTATAAAATGCATAACTTGTTGTTTCAAAATCTTGATGATTTGTGAGTTGTGAAATGTGGTTTCTTTTGTTTTGCCATGATTGCACCTTAGGTAAGGATGATCTCCACCAATATTATTTTGAGTATAAGGGAGTTAGTTTAGTAGATCACCATGTTTAAGTCTTGGTTTGGGTATTGGGTTGTTGGTGGTTGAGTTTGTCAAGTCAAAACCATGGAGAAAGGAGAGTTATAATTTCTGCAGAAAATCAGTTTAGTACCCTGAGGTTTAGAGTGAGTTTTGACCATGTCATTGATGTACACTTTGAGGCTCAAGCCACCAGAAGTTATTATTGGGAGTATATAAAAGGTTTTAGGTGTTGGTTGGAGATTTGCATGTCATTTGGTTAGGTGCACAAGTAGAATAACAAAATCTGTCCAGAGGGGACAGTTTTGTTGCAACTTAGAAATAGGGAGATTTGACCATGTCATGGGTAGGCCCTCATTAGGTCCTGTTGGGCCTTAGTTAGAGGGAGTATCAGAGAAGTGTTTCCAATAATATTTCATAGGATATGAGTTAGAACCATGTGTCACAAGTTAATTCAAGTTAGGGTGTTTTCTGCCCAGAAAAACAGGGGAACCATGGACTTTGAGCTTAGGCCCAAGAAGGCCCAAGCCAGGCCCTTAAGCCACATCAGGTTTCGGAGATGCCCTTAGGTCAGGAGAGTCTTGTGTAAGAGTTTTGAAAGAAAAACTATAGTTTAAAGGTGTCAAATGCACTCAGAAAACTATAGATGTCATTCTGAAATTTGCACCAGTGAACACTTTCACTTAGCACATACTTTTAGAACACTTAGGAGTGAGATTTAGGTTGACCACCATAGTTGTAAGATAGTATAAGATCAGTAGAATAAAAGGCACAAGTGAGGGTCAATAGGTCTTGGATAGTTTAGTAAAGGCACATCGAGTTAGGAAGCCAAAATTAGAAGACTTTGTCTAGTTTAGCGACCAAGTGACTTAAGTTGGGGGATCGAGATTATCCAAGCCTAGTGTTGCATTATGGTGTATATGGTGTTATTTCGTATTAATATATGATATGTGATTATGTAGCTATGTGTGTGCAACTATAAATTAAAGTTGAATATAAATTAAGTGCATATAGGCCTAAGTGCCATCCGTGTTTAAATTCGGGTTGTAAATAGGTTAAGTTGGTGAAAATATATTATAATGAGGATTATTATTATTATTTATGTAGGATCTCGAGACGAGGGAAAACTTGCCATAAAGGTCGAGTGAAGCTCCAGTTGCTCCTACCAGTCAGACCAGACCAGCCTTTCTCAAGGCAAGTGATTCAACTTGTCCTTCATATCTACTGCTAATAGTTCATACATTGCTGCACCTATCCTATGTCATTTGATATATTAAATCAAGCATATCTTATGTTTATCTTTGAATTATATAAAAATGCCATGAACCCTCGAGTACGTATTGCAAAGTGGTCTTATCATGATAGTATATTAAAGTAATTCGAATGCCAGGATAAAAGAAAGGGTAGTTATAACTCTTGGTTGATTCTCTTTATTTACATGCTGATGATTCCTATGTATTGATATCTCATCCTGATACTTGAACCCCTATAGAACATTACCTTAAACCCTAAAAGCCAGATACTTATCAAAGTGATTCCTCATTGATTGATACCCCTCTTTCTTATCCTGAAGCTTGATAATTCTGATATATCCTGTGTTAAGATCATTTCTGCATACCTTAACACCCTTAGTATTCATGAAGCTTATCTTCTTGATGATCCATCACTTGAACCTTGATGAGAAACCATTGCTTTAAGCCCAAATTTGGCATTACCCTTTATAATATCCAATAGCCTCACTAAATCCTCTTGTCCAATCTTTGATATATGAAAACCATTCAGTTACTTTAATAGAGTATAGTTTTGTGAATCATGGCCCTAAGATTTAGTACCATATTTCCTGTGTTTCGAGTTGATCTATAATCCCTTGATAAAAAAATGTTTACTGTAAAAGAGATTTTGTTATAAATCGGCATCAGTTTTTGAAATAAATAAAATGTGGGTTTTTAGTCCCAAAGGGGGATAAATGTTTTCTTTGAATACTGGATCTGGACTGAGACGCGAGTCCTTTCCACACTTATATTAGGCTTAAAAGTTGCCTAGGAATTCCCATTAATGTTTTAGAACCCAGCGAGGTTCGGGATTACTTCGCGGCTGATCACCGGCTGTAATCCGTAGTGTCATTAAATAATTTTGATTCAGATATGATTTCTTTTGATACCAACAAAATGATGCCATCACCCAAAGTTTTATCTCTCATTATCATTGGTCATGTCCTCCCATTGACATTCTTTAATATATATCTCGATTTATGTTTTGTATCGTATTGTTTAGCACTTGTTGAGCATTTGGCTCACTCCTTGCTTTACCTTGATATTACAGCTAGCAGCTATGGTTACATTCAAGCAGACTGCCCGTAAGACCTGTGATGCTGATGCCTATGTTCGAGCTCAGGTAGAATAAGTGATAGTAGTTTATGTGAGGACTCGATATATAAAATCAGTTGTAATAGATGGTAGTGTTGGGCTGTTCCAAACCCTAAACTATAAGATCTTGGATTTGGGTATGTTTATTTATTATTATATGTTGTAATAGTTATATTTAAATTGCTGTTTAAGTTGGGGTGTGACAGGTTTTAGTATCAGAGCTACGGTTTAGAGTCCCTGGACAGCCCAAATAGGTTAAAGGGTATATGTGTAGGTTATAGATAATATGCGAGAGAGTAGGTTAAGTAAGTTTATTATTAAAACTCCTCTTATTGGTTTGTCAGCAAAGGGCGCATTCCTCGTCATCCTCTGGTTCGGACGACACTATTGCTTTCACCGTGTATGCTGAGTTGAGGCGCGAGTTTGACATGCTTCAGGGAAAGTACGACCGACTGAGGAACGTGTACCCGGACAGCCGAAACTACGAAGGGAAGCCCAAGGAGCAGATGACTGCGAGACTTGAGACCTTGGTTCAGTACATCAATACTAAGCTTGAGGAGATGCCAGCGCACCGGGACCGCACCAGCCAGTATGTCATTCAGATGGTGGCGGATGAGCTCCAAAGCATTGTGAAGATGCTTCGAGAGGAAAAGACTACCAAGCCCCGTTCAGATGGAGTGGAGCCTTAGTTCTTTCCATTTACCTTTCATGTTGTTGTACTATCAGACTCCGTAGAATTCCCTAGTTGTTTCCGTTATTTCCTTTAAATAAGCCTGTTGATCCTAGAATCAGACTTTGTTCTAATCCCATGTATTGTGACCTTTAAATTTCAATAATCATGCTCTATTGTTCCAATTGTTCTCAACTGTTATTATACGCTTTTATATGCATCATCATATCTGCTTAATTTGAAACCTGACCTCACATGTAAATAAGAATGCCATGCGATACCCTCGAATTGTTTTATTATTCATATCTGTATTGACATAACTCTTATTTCAGGATCATGCCTCCCAAAAAGAAGAACCCAACAACCACATCCACCACAGACCCAAATATTCTTTGACTACTGGAAACTTTGCAACAGCAAACCAATGTTATAGCCCAACAACAACTAACTCTTCAACAGCGAATTGAAAACCAAGATAACCCTGAACCACACCAACCACCTGAACCACCAGTACCACCTAGACAAATTGTCACTTTCAAGGCTTTTCAGAATGTGAATCCACCTGCATTTAATGATACCACTGATCCAGTAATAGCTAACACATGGATCAAGGAGATGGAAAGGGATTTTGAGTTGATACAGTTAGGAGATGATCAGAAGACGCCGTATGCTACTTACTTCTTGAAGGGCGAAGTCATCTATTGGTGGGAATCAGTAAAAGCTATGGAAGCAACTCAACAGGTTTCTTGGGAGAGATTTAAGAAGTTATTTCTGGACAAGTATTACCCTAAGTACATGCAGAATCAGATGGAGCTTAAATTTTTGGAGCTGAAGCAAGGGAACATGACTGTACTGGAGTATGAGAAGTTCACTGAGTTTTCAAGGTTTGTGACAAAGTATACCAGCACCAAGGAGGAAAAAGCGAAGAAATTTCAGCAAGGATTAGAGCCTTGGATCAGAGATAGAGTGGCTATGTTTGAGCTTGAAACTTATACGGGAGTAGTTCAGAAAGCTGCTCTGATTGAGAATAATGGGATGCAGTCAAGGAAGGAGAGGGATAACAAGAAGAGGAAGGTTCCATTTTATGGAGAAAAGTCTGAAGCGGGAAGTTCACAAGATCGGAATATAAAGAGGATCGGATTCCAGAAGGGCAGAAATTTTCAAAAGAAGGGAAATTTGGGTAAAAGGCAAGAATCAAAGGGGAACAACCAGGCAAGCCAAGGACAAGTTGGAGAAAACAGATTCCAGAGACCCGAATGCAAGCACTGTGGAAGAAGGCACCCCGGAGTGTGTAATATATTGAGCTTGACATGCTATAGGTGCAATCAGAAGGGACATTTGGCGAATGAGTGCAAGATGCCGAAGCCAGGAGTTACGTGCTTCAAGTGTGGGAAAACTGGACACATAGCCAGGGAGTGCAAGGCAACCGGACCAGTCAAAGCTCTGATGAATGTGGCAAACACTAGTGCGAGCGTGCCAGTTGAGGTATTGGCATTACCTCCACCACCTACACCAACCCCGCAAGCAACAACAAGGACATTTGATCTGAAGATGAAGGATGCTGTTCAGAATTCTGAGGTGACAGCAGGTACACTTTTATTCAATAATGTCAAAGCTAAAGTATTGATTGATTTGGGAGCAACAAGATCTTCTATCAG